>NC_041392.1:536153919-536209666 GCF_002162155.2 Triticum dicoccoides
ATATCTCTACTCTTATAAAAACAAAGTTGGTGATGATGGTGTTCCTGCCATCCTGCAATATAGGCCGTTCGATTTATATCCGACGGATAGGAAGGAAACTGTGGCAATTTTGCAAAAAGATACCCACACACCTCTCCGCATTTGCAAATATGGCATTCCCTCATTCGTCCTTTTCTCCCACAAGATAAACTACTCATACAAATGCATCTTGATGTTCCGTGCAACGCATGGGCATCTTACTAGTAGGGAGAAGGAGTTTGTGTGACACATATCTAGCTATATTAAGGGATAGGTAGATAGCATTTGTGTGAGGCATACTTAAAGCATCACGAAGATAAACAAAATGGTGTGCATGCAAATGCAAGCGTGCGTGTGTGTGTGTGTGTGTGTGTGTGTGTGTGTGTGTGAGAGAGAGAGAGAGAGAGAGAGAGAGAGAGAGAGAGCGAAATCTCAAAACAAAAGGTGCTCTGCTGGAATCCCATTGTATGTATTCATATGGTTCCGGAACTCGAGTTAACCTTAGGCATATGTGTGAGAGACATTATTATACTTTGAGACATTAGTGGTAGTGGGTGGGCGGAATTAAAGGGGTGAGCGTGTTCGACAGAGAGAGCATGTGTGTTTCTGTGTGAGAGACTTGTAGGACGGGGTAGAAAGACGAATTCTAACCTTGACGGAGGGAGAGAAATACACGAAGTGCGCGTGTGTGATTCCGATGCCCACAGGGAAATGAGATATGTATGCGTGTGAGAGAGATTGCACAATTCATTCACGTATCACTATCTAGCGGTCGTGGACGTGCATCACTTGAACATAAATCAATATCTACTTCGTATCATGGCCAAAGGTACAATATCGATTCAACGCTATAAAGATTGGACACTCACGTATCACATTTTTTCTATTTAAATAAACCTTTTCAGTTGTGCCTTCCAAAGTTACAGTGATGTTTCTTCAAACAACCAATGTAGCTATCATGTACATGCACCATTGTTACTCTTGCATTCAAAATTATTAGTCTTGGATGATTTAAGGTTCTATTATGAAGTAATATATGCAATATTCATATATGAATTAAACGGGTACGCAATTTATGAAATGGAGGCTATGCAATCATATGAGGTAACACTTTTAAGTAGCGGACTACAATATCCATTTCTTTTTGTGCGCCTCTACACCAACACGTCGATGCATTATGTTTAAAGTAAATAACCCATTGCACTAAATTATCTATTTACGCGAGAAATCCATAGGCTGAGCGTTTGATCCCTTTTTTGTGAATGCGCCACTACACCCGTATGATTGGCCGCGCCCGTGTGAACGCCCAAGTTATCGGCGCATCATCCTGAGTTATTGTATTTTTTCTAGGGTGGACTTCACACTAGTTATTAACTGTTGACGTGTGCCCCATGTACACAGTCTCGCATGACCTTCCTGCTAGCACGGTCCAAAATTAGTTGAAACTGGATACGAACAATCTCGCGTGCGGCAAAATCTCCCGCCTCCTTCTAAAATTTCCGCCACCTTCGTCTTTAGCATGAGAAATTCCCCTTTTGTCCTTGGTGCACGGAGACCAACAGTTGCAATACCGCCCTCATCTACATAATAGGTCAGGGCTGCTTTGGTAACTTCTGGTTCCCCCCACTACACGGCACCCCCATTTCGTCTCCCCCTCCTGCAAAAATGACAAACTCCACATCACCAGAGCATCTTACATCATGCCGTCCGTACTTCATCAACCTTTCTCCCCTCCCCTCTCGAAACCCTAGACTGCTCGTCCACCGGTGTACCACAGCCCATTCACTACCAGCGGCATCCATGTGACGCCCCAAGACCAGAGCTGCAGATGCCTTCCTTGTTTTTCTGAGTTTCGCCGTGGGTTTCATTTGTGCTTGCTCTTTTATTTTTGCATTGCATCATGTCATCATGCCATCACTCTGTGCAACTCAAATAAATAAACTGTATGGATCTTCGGTCCATTTAAACCGAGGGAATTCATGTGGTGATTCTCTTTATAACATATCCTCCCAATATTAGGGGGCTATACTAAATATTCCTTTATTTTGGAATTCACCTTAACACACTTGCAAAATCCCAGTGATGAAAGGACATATGGCAAAGTTAGAGGCCAAGAGTCGTGATGACTAAAGCATTGGGATTTTGCAAGTGTGTTAAGGTGAATTCCAAAATAAAGGAATATTTAGTATAGCCCCCTAATATTGGGAGGATATGTTATAAAGAGAATCACCACGTGAATTCCCTCGGTTTAAATGGACCAAAGATCCATAGGGTTTATTTATTTGAGTTGCACAGAGTGATGGCATGATGACATGATGCAATGCAAAAATAAAAGAGCAAGCACAAATGAAACCCACGACGAAACTCGTAAAAACAAGGAAGGCATCTGCAGCTCCGGTCTTGGGGCGTCACAGTCCACCTCGCCGGATCTGCTTCTGCGGCCGCATCTACCCCTCCCACCTCCCCTAGAAATAAGTAGACTGCTCACCCACCACTGCACCACATCCCATTCAGTGTCGGCCTTGTCCATGGCGCCGGATTTGCTTCGCTGGTACTCTCGTCAACCGCAACACATCTGCAGCGGCTCATTCGTACTCCCCACCGGAGACGCTTCATCCACCCCCACCCCCCCGAAGCTGCCCCACCGACACCCCCGTAGACGGCCTCTGATCCTCTTCGCCGACACCTTCCTCAACCCTACCAGAGCCTGTTCACCGACACCATCGTCAACCCCACCGGAGTAGCTTCGCCTATACCATTCTCAACCATACCGGGGCCGCTTTGCCAACTCACAAGTCCACGACCTCAGATCTGCTTCCTCGCACCCTCATCCAACCTACCAGAGCAGCTTCTGATGCCCATCCATGGCTGCAGATCCGCATCGCCAACACCATCCTTAACCCAACCACCGGAGCAGCTTCACCTACGCTCTCGTCCACGGTCACAGATCCGCTTCGCCCACACCGTAGTCCATCCTACCGGAGCCGCTCCACAAACACCCTACTCGACGGTTCTAGATCTCCTTACCTAACCCCGATAGCCAGTGCAGCGTCATCACCCTTGACGTTTCTAACCTGATTCCCACCGTCTGGCAAGATGCCAAGCACCCGCCACGGCCTAGGTACTTGTCACCTTTAAACCCGTCCAGCATCACCTGCCCGATGTACTTCAAATATACTAACAGGTCATTGTTACCTGTTATGCAGCTGGCAAAGACTACAAGGACGATGTTTCTTCTAGATCTAACAGCTTGGCCAACCAAGATCCTGGACTGAGGCATTGCTATGATCTTGTAAGTGCGTCTCTCTCTCTTGTATTGTTCTATGCCTGCCAGCATGCTTTGCTAGGATTTTCGACCAGTAATCCCTTTGTGCAGATAATGATTTCTACTACTGGCTGCTAAATTAGATATGTAGATGTCATACATGATACTACCTCGTACCTCCATTCCTAAATATAAGTCTTTCTAGAGATTCCACTATCGGCTACATACGGAGCAAAATGAGTGAATCTACACTCGAAAATGCATCTATGTACATCTGTATGTGGTCCATACTGGAATCTCTACAAAGACATATACTTAGGAACAGAGGCAGTACATTACACAAAATGGTAGGTGGCATGTAGGAATTCCAGTGCACTACATTAGGCTCCCTTAGAGTGCCTGCTAGTCCAGCACACAGAGTCATGGCTAGTTTATGCTACACACACAATCATTAATTGGTGGTTTAAATATGCGCAAGGGATATGCAATGTATTATCATGTAGAGATGTCTGAAATTAGCCGTGTCAACTTGCAGATAGGTTTACACAATGAGAAAGTACAAGATGTATGTGGCAATTTCATGGAACATCGCAAAAAAAGGAGAGGCGGCGGTGAGCCTATACAGTGTGCTACGGTACGTCACTCCTCCATTGCAATCATCGTGACATGTTATTTGTATGTCGGTTCTATTGGCCAAGTTTCTAAGGGACAGTTATTACAAGTTATCCTAAGAAAATAAGCACATGTGAATATAAGCTCCATGTAATAATCCAACCAGTTCTTTTCATTGTGTTTTCAGCTTATCTTTGGTATGATCACTGAAAAGTCTAGACTGCATTATATTTTTTCATTTTGCTGCCCATATGAAAATTAATTTGACTTGCAAACATCACAAATTGAACCCAATGCAGTAATTAATATGATAGGAAAATAGACCATCACTATTTGCTCAAAATGCAAATACAAAGATACCATCTACTTGGCACAATCTACTTTGGTCAATGTTTTCCATAGAGAAGCCATTGCCTAATTTAAACGAAGAATGCATGACCCACATTTAAATGAAGAACAATTATTTATTGAAATTCGATGGTCCAAGTGGCTGATTATTATCATATAGCAGCACCACCTAAAACCATCATATAGCAGCAGCAGCTCATAGCAACTCATCATACAGCAGCAGCAGTGTGCAATTCATCATATACCAGCAGCAGCTCATAGCAATTCATCATATAGTAGCAGCAGGTGCAGCTCATAGCAATTCATCATATTGCAGCAGCAGGAGCATCTCATAACAATTCATCATATAGCAGCAGCAGGAGCAGCTCATAGCAATTCATCATATAGCAGCAGCAGGAGCGGCTCATAGCAATTCGTCATATAACATCAGCAGGAGCAGCTCATAGCAATTCATCATACAGCAGCAGCAGCTCTAGCTATTCATCATACAGCAGTAGCAGCTCATAGAAATTCATTATATAGTAGCAGCAGGAGAAGCTCATAGGAATGCATCATATAACAGCAGCAGAAGCAACTCATAGCTTCATCGTATAGTGCATCAGAATGAAAATTTGGCAAAAAATCAAAGGAGATCCTCACCTTGTTGGATGAGCTTATCCTTCAACAGCACGTCAAGGCCACGGCCTGAGAGGTGGGGAGGGGAATAAGGTGCCTTCTGCCGCAGTGTGGCATCACCCATAGTTGTGCAGCGCCTGCCGGAGTAGTGCGCTGGACGAACCACAATGGAGCAGCTGCTGGAGACCATGAGAATGAGGGGCGGTGCCAGAGGGAGGAGTAGCCAGGGAGATTTGCCCCTACCCACCGGCCATGTAGCCTAGCTGGACAGAGCATCATCGAGGACCAGGCAAGATGGGACCAGTGGTGACGACTCGCTGGAGGAACCCTAGTGCTGCAGGCAGGGGATTGAGGTAGAGGGAAAAGGGAGAGGAGATGCAAGCGGGCAGGGCAATGAACGCTTGTGTGTTTGTTTTTACTTAAGGGTGAGGTGTGACGCGGGCATCAGCAGTTGCATTTTGAGTGTAATATAGGCAAACAACAGAGTCATTTCACTATTCCCCTTCCCTTCAATTTTAGTGATGTTCTACCCGAAAGACCCCCCTCCAAAGCAAAATTAGTTAAGGCCATGCCCATAACTCAAAAATGACTTCTTTACATCTTTTATGGCTTATTTTGACAATAAGCCATGAAAAGGCGGAACAGAACTGGCCCTTAACCTGCAATTCAATTGTGCGTGCAATGATGAATCACTCCTGCCTGCTATAGTGTATATTTAGGCATCATCATACATGACACAACCTAATACATGTGCATTCCATTGTAGAATCTGGAATATGCAATGTTTATGTTAGTTCATACGTTGCACATGATGTTTAAATGCCCCTTAAATCTGGTCAGTCAAGTGATGGTCTTTAAGCCTCCTTCTTTGCTTCTTTTCTTGATATGTAAGATTTTCTCACACATCTGTTGAATTGCTTGTTTGCATCAGCCAGCCATACTAGGACTGTTTGCTTTGATTACTTGCTGCTCTTGACCTAACACTCTAACAGAGCATGTCAACGATTTAAACACTAATGGCTGTTGTAGTGGAGCCTTTTCTAACTCATATGTGAGATAAAGGTTTGGCTGTACACTAAAGTAGGCTCTCCAAGAGTACCTGAAGATCCAGTTCGAAGGTATGCCTAGTTTTTACATAGTGGAGACATAGTAAATGCTCATTTCATTGTGTGCAAGTGCAAGAGATGCGGCATGTTTCATTATGTGGTGTTGTTTTGTTATAATCTCATCTTTTTGTGTTCATATACTGGAAAGTATGCATATTTATATTCCAAGGAGACAAGTAACTAGTTTGTGTCACCTTGCAGAGGGGGTGCAATGAAGATAAGATTGAGGATCTCCAAGTACAAGATGTTAGGAAGGAGCCTTGCAAGAGAAGTAGGATCTGTGTTGAGCCTCTTCAACCTGTTAAGGTAAGTCACTGTATCCAACTCAACAGTTCAATTCCTTGTTTGTTTCAGGCATAGTTAATTTGCTCTTTTCAATTGCTTTATTTGTCCTCGGTTAATGAGATGCCCAAATAATGATGCCTGATGTTGGGTACTTGTATAACTATTAGTTGACATAATTAAAGGCCTTACCATTTAATTACTCTGCCGAAGTGTGCCTGAGGCTTTGAAGTCTATTAACCAACTATTATTGCATGTGGCTCACAATCTAGTTTATACTAGGCTAATGATTGCATAGTTTTGCTTGCTGTAGTATGTTTGTATGAAACCCTCTGCTGTTCATTATGCTCCCTAAGACTTTAATTAAGCTAAAGAATGGCCAACTGCTTGCTTACTTCTACGCAACGTGCTGTCTAACTTTGTAACTTGTCTGTGTTTTGGATTGGGCCCCAACATCATGCTCCTCTGGTGAGCTAAGAGAGATTTCTGTATGTAGGCTGCACAGACTACCTTTTTATAATTTTTAAAATATCACCTTCTTATGCTTCATGATGTGTAACGTTATTGTTAGTCCTGTTTTGCCATGTACAAAATAGTCTGTCTTGCTCGGTTCACTGTTGTAACTATATTTTTGCCCTAGTCATGTGTACTTACAGAAACATTTTAGGATGAAGTGACATCAACACAAAGATTTGCGAGCAGTGTGGCATGGCCATTACCAAATGATTATGGATTGGAATTGGAATGTGCTGATGTTCTCGAGCATCAACTAGAGGTGGCAAGACAATGTGTACATGATTCTCAACGTACAATCAACAAGTTGAGACTGGACATGCAGGTATTTGATGCAGGAGTCAAAAAAATGAAACAAGTCACTGAGGTAACAATGAAGGAATTGGAGAATTTGCAAACTGAAATTTGTGCTATCTAAATCCGGCCAACCCTATTTTTTGAAGAGATTATTGTTCAAATGGTAAGTTATGTTGATGCGCGTCCATGATGTAGGAGCTGTATTTGCCCAGTGTATGTAATTTGTTGTTTGTGTATGCTTTATTATCACTGGTGCCGGACCATAATGCCGAGTGGGTATAATCGGTTGTAATTTCTTTATTGTATAGTGTAGGATTATTCTACGTTTCTATGCCTTAGTCTCTTTATTGTATAGTGTATGTTTTTAGAGGTGATAGTATAGAGTAGGATAATTCTTTGAATATGCTATATCATTCAAACGGGGGCCAACTCGCCCAAACGTTTTAGTGACCATGGCCCTCCACAGGCCGTATGATCCATGGGCCATCTACGGGACGGACGATCCATGGCCTTCTATGGCCGTCGGATCCGTGGGCCTTCTATGGGATGTCGGATCCATGGGCCTTCTATCGGCTGTCGGATCCATGGGCCTTGTATGGGCCGTCGGATCGATGGGCCTTCTATGGGCTATCGGATCAATGGGTCTTCTACGGGCCGTCTCATCTATCGGCCTTGTACGGGTCGTATAAGGGGCCGTAAACGGGCTAGAATGGAAATCGTACGTTTTATGGGCTGACCATAACGGGCCGTTAATAAGCCATATTGGATGATGCTATGAAAATGGCCCAACAGATTAACAAGCCACAAACGGGCCGATTGTATCCACGGGCTGAATTTGGACCACCAGCAGAAAAGGCCAGTAACGGGCCGTAAGTAACCGAATGCTGGAAATGAGCCCAAGAATAAATGGGCCCTGAGAAGGCCGTAAGGTAACACGGGCTGGAAACGACCCAATGGAATAATGGGCCGCTAATGGGTATAAAGCGATACACTGTTCATTACGGGCCAGTTTCACCACGGGTCATTAATGGGCCAAGAGTTACGAAGGGAATCATATGGGTCGAAATACATCATGGGCCATACATGGGCCGGAAGTTACAATGGGTTGGACTCATATTGGACGGCCCAGATGACGCTACTGGGCCTAATTCCGGTAGGTCGTAACGGGTCGTGAGTTAGCGGGCTATAAATGGGCTATATGCGAACATGTCATTAACAGGCTTTCCGTGGGCTGGCCCACCACCTTTTGACGAAGTCAAACGGGCTGCCTTTTCACAGGAATGTACCTCTGTTGGGCCGTGCCACGTGTCAACGTATCATAGGCGCCTTGGGTCCAACGAGTGGATGACATCTATCCCAACGGTGAGCCGACATGTGTTTCCTCCAGCCAATGATGATTTTACACGTGGAAAATCCCCATTGGTCGGGGCTATTAACGGGTTATCGGATCCAAAACCGGACCCGACAGCTTAACGGCGTTCCGTTACGGTGGATGCCACGTGTCGGTCACCCTTGACGAAAGCACTTCTGTGATGCACGATTTATCGTCATGGAAGTGGACACTTCCGTGATGATAATTTTGGTAATGTCATAGAACACTTCTACGACAGCACATGTATGACTATCTTGATTCTGTCATAAAATCGTCATGGATGTACAAGCATGACAAAAAACGCGACCTACTATGACAAACACGTATCATCACAGAAGTGTATTTTTTTGTAGTGCAAGCAAAACCTCATAAAGATAATCTAGTGCAATCAACTCACTAGCAATTGGTTCATCATAATTGGATCTTTTAAAAATATTAGCAAGTGGATGAGGATCCATATCAATAGATTTTTAGCAAGAAAAAATGCAAGCAAATAGAAGGCACATGGCAACACAAGCAAACATAAGATCTAACAAGAAAAAAGCAAATAAAAAAGGCAAATATTTTCATATTTTTCTGAAAACGTTTTAGAAGTGGGGGACAGGAAAACGAGAGGCAAATGGCAAATAATGTAATGCAAAAGATGAGAGTTTATGGTGGGTACTTGGTAGGCTTGATGTAGACCTCCCCGACAACGGCACCAGAAATTCTTCCTACTACTTCTTAAGCTTGCATTGGTTTTTCCCTTGAAGAGGAAAGGCTGATGCAGCAATGTAGAGATAAGTATTTCCCTCAATTAGAGAACCAAGGTATCAATCCAATAGGAGGTACAAGCAAGTCCCCAATCTATGCACCTGCACAAACAATCAAACACTTGCACCCAACGCGATAAAGGGGTTGTCAATCCCTTCACGGTCAATTGCAAAGGTGAGATCTGATAGAGATAGATATAAAAGATTGCTAAAATGTAAAACAAAATAAAATTAAATAAATTGCAGCAAGGTATTTTTGGTTTATATATATGAAAATATATAATGGAAAATAGACCCAGGGGCCATAGGTTTCACTAGAGGATTCTCTCATGAAGACAAATAATACAGTGGGTGAACAAATTACTGTCGAGCAATTCATAGAAAGCGCAAAGTTATGATGATATATAAGGCAATGATTATGCATATAGGCATCACGTCCGTGTCAAGTAGACCGACTCCTGCCTGCATCTACTACTATTACTCCACACATCGACCGCTATCCAGCATGCATCTAGAGTATTAAGTTCATAAAGAACGGAGTAACGCCTTAAGTAAGATGACATGATGTAGAGGGATAAACTCAAGCAATATGATGAAAACCCCATCTTTTTATCCTTGATGGCAACAATACAAATACGTGGCACGCTACCCCTACTTTGTCACTGGGTGAGGACACCGCAAGATTGAACCCAAAACTAAGCACCTCTCCCATTGCAAGAAATACCAATCTAGTTGGCCAAACCAAACCGATAATTCGAAGAGAAATACAAAGATATCAAATCATGCATATAAACACACCACAAAATACGATTACATCGGATAGATCTCCAAGAACATTGAGAGAACATGGTATTGAGAATCAAAGAGAGAGAGAAGAAGCCATCTAGCTACTAGCTATGGGCCCGTAGGTCTGAGGTAAACTACTCACGCTTCATCGGAAGGGCAATAGGGTTGATGTAGATGCACTCCGTGATCGAATCACCCTCCGGCAGATCACGGGAAAGGCCCCAAGATGGGATCTCACAGGTACAGAAGGTTGCAGCAGTGGAAAAGTATTTTTGTGGCTTTTTTTAGGGTTCTGGAATATATTTGAATTTATAGGACGAAGAAGTAGGTCAGGGGACTCCCGACGGGGCCACAAGGCAGGGGCGCCCCCCCTCTAGGGCGCGCCCTCCACCCTTGCCACCGCTTCCTGGGTCTTCTGACTTGGACTCCAAGTCCTACGGGTGTCTTCTGGTCCAAGAAAAATCATCGCAAAGTTTTATTCCGTTTGGACTCTGTTTGATATTCCTTTTCCGCGAAACTCAAAAACAAGGAAAAAACAGAAACTGGCACTGGGCTCTGGGTTAATAGGTTAGTCCCAAAAATAATATAAAATAGCATATTAGTGAATACAAAACATCGAAAATAGATAATATAATAGCATGGAACAAACAAAAATTATATATACGTTGGAGACGTATCAGGGCGTAGCTCGGCTGAAAAGAAGAGGAGCTCCATTCAGCCTATGAAGTTCAGCCGGTGAGCATGTGCAGTCCGGCGGCGCGTGTGTGCTTGTATCCGGTTCATGGGCGTAGCATGTTTTGGTGCTTGCGTGCGCACGACAGCCACATGTGGTGTGAGGATAAGCCAAGCTAAAAGAAGAACACACTTTCTTCACACGCGTGTGCATGCAAGACAGGCACAGAGAAGTTCAGGGATTCATGCAATATGATGGCACAGCCGCTGCAGCATCAACGATAATAGCGCAACGCTCCTAGTGCTCCTCTCCCTCTGCTGCCTTGCATGCTCTGATGCCACCGCCCCCTCACTGTACAAAAAGGTTTGAGTGAGGAAATATTCCAGCTCATGAACGAACTTGAAGAAGTTCTAATGCAATGGTGCTATTCTCTATAGTTATTTGTTTCTCACGAATGCATTTGGTTGTGGCTGATGGATCTCTATCTTAATATTCTTTGCTTTATTTTAGTGTGACCTGCACCGAGCTCTCTCTATTCTTGTTTTAATCAACTCACTGATGCACGTACTGAGTAATTCGTGCGACTTTGCTGCATCTTGTTTCAGACTGCTGCCCAATATTGATTCTTCTGTCTGATTTGAATGCCAGCTGAATCCACTTATTAAGTTGTAGCCTCCAAAAGATGTGTCTGCCATTTCTGTCGTAGGCGCCATTGCTACTAATGCTGAAGAGCTAAACACCACACAAGATGCTCATGTTCACACCATGACTCATGATACGTCCATTTTGCATCATGCTTTTATATCGATATTTATTGCATTATGGGCTGTTATTACACATTATGTCACAATACTTATGCCTATTCTCTCTTATTTTACAAGGTTTACATAAAGAGGGAGAATGCCGGTAGCTGGGATTTTGTACTTGAAGAGGAGCAAATATTAGAGACCTATTCTGCACAGCTCTAAAAGTCCTGAAACTTCACAGAAGACGTTTTCAAAATATATAAAAAATACTCAGCAGAAGAAGTTCACCAGGGGGGCCACACACTTCCCATGAGGGTGGGGGGCGCGCCCTACCCCCTGGGCGCGCCCCCCTACCTTGTAGGCCCCCTGGTGGCCCTCCGGTGGCCATCTTCTGCTATATGAAGTCTTTCGATGAGAAAAAATCATAAGCCATCTTCTCGAACGAAACTCCGCCGCCACGAGGCAGAACCTTGGCGGAACCAATCTAGGTCTCCGGCAGAGCTGTTCTGCCAGGGAAACTTCCCTCCGGGAGGGGGAAATCATCGCCATCGTCATCACCAACGCTCCTCTCATCGGGAGAGGGCAATCTCCATCAACATCTTCATTAGCACCATCTCCTCAAAAAATCCTATGGGTATGTCTCCGTATAACATGGTTTATGGAAAAGCATGTCACTTACCTCTCAAACTAGAACACAAGGCATATTGGGCTATTAAAGAGCTCAATTATGATTTTAAACTTGCCGGTGAGAAGAGGTTATTTGATATTAGCTAACTCGATGAATGGAGAAACCAAGCCTACGAAATTGCTAAGTTGTTTAAAGAAAAAGTTAAAAGATGGCATGATAAAAGGATACAAAAGCATGAGTTTAATGTAGGTGATTATGTATTACTATACAACTCTCATTTGAGATTTTTTGCAGGAAAACTTCTCTCTAAATGGGAAGGTCCTTACGTTATCGAGGAGGTCTATCGTTCCGGTGCCATAAAAATTAACAACTTCGAAGGCACAAATCCGAAGGTGGTGAATGGTCAAAGAATCAAACATTAGTAATCCCATAAATGTTGAAACCAATGTTATTGAAACCGTAACCCCAGAGGAATACATAAAGGACACTTTCCAGAACGTTTCAGACTCCGAAAAGGAATAGGTATGTGGTACGGTAAGTAAACCGACCCCAAAATAGTTTTTAAGGCAATATTTCTCCATTTTGGAATATTTAGAAAAATAGAAAAATAAGTAGCAGTCCGGGAAGGACATGAGGCCTCCACGAGGGTGGAGGGCGCGCCCTACCCCCTGGGCGCGCCCCCTACCTCGTGGGCACCTCGTGCGCTCTCCGGACTCTGTTTTCTTACGGAACACATATTTTGGTCGGTAAAAATTCACTATATAATCTCCCGGGGGTTTTGACTCCCGTATCACGCAATTATCTTCTGTTTGTGTTTCGAGCTATTGCTGCTGTAGATTAGAGCAAGATGTCTTCACAAGAGTCAGTCGGGGAGAGCCGGGTGTCTCATCTGCCACCGAGATCAATGACAAACAACAATGTTGACCTCTTTGGGCCAGCAAAGGAGGAAGAGATGGAGGCTGATTTAAAGAGGATAGATGCCATGGAAGAGGATCAAGAAGTCACTTCCCGCTTCCGAGCTGGATTCACAATGGGAGAACTGCAGAGCTCGGCTATTCCAAACGCGGTTATCCCTTCCAATGTTAGATTTCTTTCTTATGAGAATATGAAAAAGAGTGTCACTGGTTCTCCCGCAGCTATGCAGCACCCTTAGGTGCAGGGAGCTTTGGCTGTTACAAGAAAACTCCGAAAGGAAATAATGGACCCCAAGCAACAAGTCAATAAGCTCGAGGAGGAGAATCGTATCCTGAGGGGCATCATCGCCAAGAATATCACATCACCATCCCCGAAAAGAGAGACATAATCACATGGGTATGGGCACTCCCCTTGGCAACTGCAAAGCTTTGGGGAGTGCCCCGTATCGTATCACCATCACTCTTATCTTTACCGTTTTTCTTAGTTTGATCCTTTTGGTAATATCTTGATTTAGTAGAATAAAGTTTATGGTATGATCTAGTTTTGAGTTTTGCTTTATAATTCCTCTATTTAATCGAGTCTGTGAGCTATATAATAAAGATTAGTGTTGAGTCAAGGGCTTGATTATTTTGCCATGATCCTAAGGGAATGAAAGAAAAGAGAAAGAAATAAAAAGAAACAAAGAGATCATGTGGATCTTATGGAGAGTAATGAGCTCACATAGAAAAAGTATGATGAATAAAAGTTGTTGAGAGTTGACAAGCATAGTTTTGGTCATCGTTACAATTAATAGGAAGTAATAAAGAAAGAGAGGTCTTCACATATAAATATACTATCTTGGACATCTTTTATGATTGTGAGCACTCATTAAAATATGACTTGCTAAAGAGTTGACGTTGGACAAGGAAGACAATGTAATGGGTTATGTTTTCTTACATCTGAGATAAATTATATTGTCATGGATCATCCAACATGGTTGAGCTTGCCTTTCCCCCTCATGCTAGCCAAATTCATTGCACCAAGTAGAGATACTACTTGTGCTTCCAAATACCCTTAAACCAGTTTTGCCATGAGAGTCCACCATACCTACCTATGGATTGAGTAAGATCCTCCAAGTAAGTTGTCATCGCTACAAGCAATAAAAATTGCTCTCTAAATATGTATGAATTATTAGTGTGGGAGAAAATAAGCTTTATACGATCGTGTGATATGGAAGAAATAAAAGCGATAGAATGCATAATAAAGGTCCATATCACAAGTGGCAATATAAAGTGACGTTCTTTCGCATTAAGATTTTGTGCATCCAACCATAAAAGCGGATGACAACCTCTGCTTCTCTCTACGAAGGGCCTATCTTTTACTTTTATCTCCTACCTTGCATAAGAGTCATGGTGATCTTCACCCTCCCTTTTTACATTTTATCCTTTGGCAAGCACAGTATGTTGGAAAGATCCTAGTATATATGGCTAATTGGATGTGAGTTTTCATGAACTATTATTGTTGACATTACCCTTGAGGTAAAACGTTGGGAGGCAAAACTATAAGCCTCTATCTTTCTCTGTGTCCGATTAAAACTCCATACCCATAAGTATTGTGTGAGTGTCAGCAATTGTGAAAGACTATATGACAGTTGAGTATGTGGACTTGCTGAAAAGCTCTTATACATTGACTCTTTCCTATGTTATGATAAATTACAATTGCTCCAATGACCGAGATTATAGTTTGTTAGTTTTCAATGAAGTTTACGATTCATACTTGAAATTGTGATTGAATTATTACTCTAGCATAACAAATATTATGACAAGAATTATGTAAGTTGTTGTTCTAAGAATGATCATGATGCCCTCATGTCCGTATTTTATTTTTATCGACACCTCTATCTCTAAACATGTGGACATATTTTTCGATTTTGGCTTTCGCTAGAGGACAAGCGAGGTCTAAGCTTTGGGGAGTTGATACGTCCATTTTGCATCATGATTTTATATCGATATTTATTGCAATATGGGTTGTTATTACACATTATGTCACAATACTTATCCCTATTCTCTCTTATTTTACAAGGTTTACATAAAGAGGGAGAATGCCGACAGCTGGGATTTTGTACTTGAAGAGGAGCAAATATTAGAGACATATTCTGCACAGCTCCAAAAGTCCTGAAACTCACGGAAGACGTTTTCAGAATATATAAAAAATACTCGGTGGAAGAAGTTCACCAGGGGGGCCACACCCTGCCCACGAGGGTGGGGGGTGCGCCCTACCCCCTGGGCGCGCCCCCTACCTCATGGGCCCCCTGGTGGCCCTCCGGTGGCCATCTTCTGCTATATGAAGTCTTTCGATGAGAAAAAATCATCAGCCATCTTCTCGGACGAAACTCCGCCGCCACAAGGCGGAACCTTGACGGAACCAATCTAGGTCTCCGACAGAGCTGTTCTGCCGGGGAAACTTCCCTCCGGGAGGGGGAAATCATCGCCATCGTCATCGCCAACGCTCCTCTCATCGGGAGAGGGCAATCTCCATCAACATCTTCATCAGCACCATCTCCTCTCAAAACCCTAGTTCATCTCTTGTATCCAATTCTTGTCTCCATGTCCGGGATTGGTGCTAGTAGGTTGCTAGTAGTGTTAATTACTCCTTGTAGTTGATGCTAGTTGGTTTATTTGGTGGAAGATCATATGTTCAGATCCTATATGCACATTAATACCCCTCTGATTATGAACATGAATATGCTTTATGAGTAGTTACGTTTGTTCCTGAGGACATGGGAGAAGTCTTGCTATTAGTAGTCATGTGAATTTGGTATTCATTCGATATTTTGATGAGATGTATATTGTCTCTCCTCTAGTGGTGTATATCTCCTCCTTTGTAACCGACCTTGTGTAACCCTAGCCCCCTCCGGTGTCTATATAAACCGGAGGGTTTTAGTCCATAGGACAACATACAATCATACCATAGGCTAGCTTCTAGGGTTTAGCCTCTCTGATCTCGTGGTAGATCAACTCTTGTAATACCCATATCATCAAGAAAAATCAAGCAGGACGTAGGGTATTACCTCCATCGAGAGGGCCCGAACCTCGGTAAAACATCGTGTCCCCTGCCCCCTGTTACCATCTGCCTTAGATGCAAAGTTCGGGAGCCCCTACCCGAGATCCGCTGGTTTTGACACCGACATTGGTGCTTTCATTGAGAGTTCCATTGTGTCATCATCATAAGTGAGATGGCTCGCCTTGTTGTCAAGGACAACATCACCTCTGGGGGAGCCCTGGCTGTAGGCCAAACTCTCCGACTAGGCGGCTTCGTCATGACCGCCCGCTTGGCCGCTGCGCCGACGATGACCTCTCGGGTCATCGAAAATAGCCTCCACATCAGCTCAAAATTCGCCTAGAAGATGGATCCAATGGAGCTCTCCTCTTTGAACAAGCTCTTGGATCGCATTGCCGCTCTGGGAGTCGCTACGGACTAAGATCGGATCGGGCTTAAACCCGTCCAAAGGAAGATTAACTCTTCGTCGGTCACCCATCAAATAGCAGTGGTGGAGGAGAAATGCGGCGATTCTCCCTCTATCCTGAGGATGAACTACGCCCGGATTCCCGAGCTCTCCGAACAGGATACACGCTCGCGGGAGGACGCCGCCCTAACCCTGAATCCAGAATCAGGCCACATACCGAACCTGCCAGGCAATGTCCCGGAGCCCTAACTTCCAAGATCGGAAACTCCCCTGCCCCGGGATCACAGATCGGGTGAAGGTCCGGATTTCAATCCACCCACCCACCCATATACAAACTATCTTTCCCACATTAGGCAAGCGCCTCAAGAGACAATACATCACTATTGGGCCAGATTCCTCCTTGTAATGAACAAGGTCAAGGACTGTCGCGAGGAAGATGCAATTTCATTCTTTTGCAACAATTGCATGGACAAGGGAGTCCTCAACGTCATAAGTCGCCGTGACGTAGCACACTTCGCTGACTTGGCGGACATTGTATGGAAATACTGTGCGATGGAGAGTGCCTGGAAAATCCAAACACAATTTTGGGATAATCCGGCTCTGACAAAACCCCCAGTCCAAACTAAAAGGGCACACTCTTACAAGTCGCCCGACCCAATTACAAAAAAGCAAAAGCCCACTACATGGCGTGGAACTGTATTAGAGGGATGGCTCAACGGGCCCTGCAAAATCCATAGTACAACAGATACCATATCAACACACAACCTTAGAGCATGTTGGGTACTCCGGCAGGTTGCCAAAAGCGGTGAGGATCTCCTCACCCAAAATACCCCAGATCACCCACCCACGGATAACAACACGGTACTAACAGTCTTCGGGACCTTCGCCTCAAATAATAGGCATAAGCGAGCACTCCGCAGCCTTGCCGAAGTCTGCCACGTGGTAGCAATAAATCCATGGAGCGACACGGCTATCACCTTCAACGCCAATGATGAACCTAAATTCCAAACAGCTCGAGCACTAGCCGCTTTGGTCCTCAGTCCAATTGTGGACGGCTTTCGGCTCACTAAGGTGCTCATGGATGGCGGCAGTGGATTAAACCTCATCTATGAGGAAACTCTCCAAAAGATGGACATAGACAAAAACCATATTGAGCAAAGCAGTACGACCTTCCGAGGAATCATCCCCAGTCGGGAGGCACGTTGCGCTGGGAAAATCACACTTGATGTGGTATTCGGCACTCTAGAGAATTACAGGTCCGAAGAAATTACATTCCAAGTGGCACCGTTTAGTAGTGGATACCACGCCCTTCTAGGGCGGGAGGCATTCACGATTTTTCAAGCCATACCCCATTATGGGTACATGAAGCTCAAAATGCCCGGACCCAAAGGAATTATCACTCTAGCCAGTGATCCGGACATAGCACTCCGCGTCGAGAACAAAACAGCCACACTAGCCCTCGAGGCAATATTCGAAGCCCTTGTGGCGGAGGAGTTAACCGCGCAGCGCTCCACGATGGACAGGGACGACGTGATACTAGACAAAAGATCCAAGTCCACCTCCTTCAAACTAGCGAACGAAATAGTTAAATTCCAAGTCCATCCAACGGACCCTACAAAAACAGCATCCATTGGGGCACAGTTAAACCCCGATGTAGACGCCGCACTACGGGAGTTTCTGTGCGAGAATTCGGACATGTTCGCCTGGCATCCTTCAGACATGCCAGGAATCCCACACAGATTGGCCGAGCAGAGCCTTAACATTCTAAAAGGATTCAAGCCGGTCAAGAAGACTCTTCGGCATTTCTCTGAACCTAAGCGACAAGCCATGGGAGAGGAGCTGGCCAAACTACTGGAAGCCGGATTCATTAAAGAAATAAAACATCTGGATTGGCGAGCAAACCTGGTGATGGTACCAAAAAAGGACAAATCATGGCGCCTATGTGTCGACTTCAAAGACCTTAACAAGGCTTTCCCAAAGGACCCCTTCCCACTCCCTCGCATCGATCAAATCATCGACGCTACCAGGACACAAATCAATGTGCTTCCTCGATGCATACTCCGGTTACCACCAGATTAAGATGGCGGAGTCTGATCAAGCCGCAATAGCATTTATAACACCATATGACCCCTTCTACTTTAACACAATGCCCTTTGGGCTCAAAAACGCCGGCGCAACATATCAGCGCATGATCCAGACATGTCTGGAAAAGCAGATCGGCAAGACTGTGGAGGCATATGTAGACGACGTGGTCGTTAAAACCAGACACGTTGACTCTTTAATAGACGACTTGAGGATCACGTT
Organism: Triticum dicoccoides; assembly: GCF_002162155.2. NCBI lineage: Eukaryota > Viridiplantae > Streptophyta > Magnoliopsida > Poales > Poaceae > Triticum > Triticum dicoccoides. The sequence goes on from NC_041392.1 coordinate 536,172,597, forward strand.
CATCAATCTCCGAACATACGACATTAAGCTCAATCCGGAAAAATGCGTGTTCGGCGTTCCCGCTGGAAAGCTCCTGGGCTTCATCATCTCCAGTAGAGGAATTGAAGCAAATCCGGCTAAAATCCGAGCTCTGTCACAGTTGGCTACCCCAACTGACCTCAAGCAAATCCAGAAATTGACTGGATGCGTGGCGGCTTTAAGCCGCTTTATCTCCCGATTAGGAGAAAATGCGCTTCCCCTTTATCGCCTTCTTAGGGGCACCGAACACTTCGAGTGGATGGACGCAGCCACGGCCGGACTGGAAGAAATCAAAGCCATCCTGGCCACCAACCCAATCCTGGCCGCGCCAACTGTCGGCGAACCAATGCTATTATATATAGCGGGAACCCACCAAGTTGTAAGCGCAGTGCTCATCGTCGAATGAGAGACAGACGGACATAAATTCCCGCTTCAAAAGTCGGTATATTATGTATCCACCGTCCTCACTCCATGCAAATCACGGTACCCACATTACCAAAAGATAGCATACGCGGTGTTTATTGCATCCCGGAAATTACGAAACTACTTTCAAGAGTGTTCGATCACGGTGGCATCCGAAGTACCACTCAATGACATAATAAACAATCGTGCTGCCACGGGCCGGATTGCCAAATGGGCTATTGAGCTCCTCCCGTTCGACATAACATATAAGCCATGATGAGACATTAAGTCGCAAGTACTGGCCGACTTCATAGCCGAATGGACAGGAGCCGAACTCCCTAAAGAGTACAGCGCATACTCCAATTGGATCATGCACTTCGACGGTTCTAAAATACTGGCTGGTCTAGGGGCTGGCGTCGTCCTGACGTCCCCCACCGAAGACACGGTGCAATACGTGCTACAAATACTATATATGGACTCCAATAACGCAACCGAATACGAGGCCCTACTACACGGCCTCCGGATGGCGGTCTCCATGGGCATCCAACGCCTAGAGGTGCATGGGGACTCGAACCTCGCAATATCCCAAATAAATGGAGACTTCGATGCCGAGGATCCGAAAATGGTGGCATATCGCAACATCGTCATCAAAATGTCAGCTCGGTTCGAGGGGCTGGAATTCCACCACGTGGCTCAGGAAAACAACCAGGCAGCGGACATCCTAGCTCGTATCGGCGCTAAACGCGACCCTGTCGCACCAAACATCTTCCTGGAAAGACTGTTTAAACCATCCGTGGTATGGGAAGGGGACACCGGCAAAATTAGTCCGGACCCGGCCACAACTCCATATACCGAATACTTTGACGTAATCGGAGACTCTGCCACCAAAATAACACCTTCACCCCACTTGATAATGGTCGTCATCACCCCGTGGACAAAACCATTCCTGGCCTACCTAACTAGACAGGAATTACCCCAGGACCAAAATGAGGCTCGCTGCATAGTGCAGCGATCTAAAGCCTGCAAGGTCCATGAGGGAGAGCTTTATAAGAAAAGCACAACCGAAGTCCTTCAAAGGTGCATCTCCGAAGAGGAAGGGCGGAAGCTGTTCACAGAAATCCATGCCGGACTCGGCGACCACCACGCAGCAGCCCGGGCCCTTGTAAGTAAGGCCTTCCGTACAGGTTTTTATTGGCCGACAGCCCGAGCAGATGCACAACATCTAGTTCAACATTGTGTTGGTTGCCAGCTTTTTGCAAACCAAAGCCACATGCCACCTACCGCCCTCCAAACCATCCCCATTACTTGGCCCTTCACGGCCTGGGGGCTCGATATGGTCGGACCCCTCAAAGGGGGAACCCATAAGAGAAAATACTTACTAGTCATGGTGGATAAATTCACCAAATGGACAGAGGCCAAACCTGTCAAAACGGCTGAATCCGGACTAGTGATAGACTTCATATGCGGGGTTGTACACCATTATGGCATTCCCCACAGCATCATCACTGACAACGGCACAAACATTACAGCGACGAGGTGAAACTTTGGTGCAGCAACATGGGCATCAAGCTCGATTATGCTTCTGTCTATCATCCCCAAACTAATGGTCAAGTCAAACGCGCGAATGGTCTTATCATGAGTGGTATTAAACCCAGATTAGTTCGGTCCTTAAAGGAATCAGACAGCCATTGGTAGAGGAGCTCGACTCCGCACTATGGGGGTTGCGGACCACGCAGAATCGCATTACCGGATATACACCATTCTTTATGGTGTACGGCGCTGAGGCGGTACTTCCTTGCGACATAATCCATGACTCACCTCGAGTGCGCATGTACGAAGAAAGAGAGGCCGAGCTCGATCGGCAGGACAATTTGGATGCCCTGGAGGAGCGCGACGTGGCAAAAGCCCGTTCCGCATTCTATCAACAACAGGCTCGAAGATATCAAAGCAGAGAAGTGCGGGCCAAAACCTATAACGTTGGTGAACTAGTTCTGCGCCTGCCGGAGAAGAAAAAGGACAAGCTCAAGCCCAAATGCGAAGTTCCATTCATTATCGACCAGGTTCTGACCGGCGGAGCATACCATCTGCGGGATGCATCGAATAATCGACTCGAGCCAAACCCATGGAACGCAGCCAGACTACGAAGATTCTATGCCTAGCACCGGACTCTATGTTCCTCTCCTTACCTCCATGAATTTTTTGCACATCTGTTTTTTCCTCTTTCTTTCTCTCTTTTCTCTTCAAAGCCCTAAAGGGCTAAACCTGTGTCTTGGTTACACAATCTTGACGCGCTAACCGCGCTCAATATTCCTGGGGGCTTCTTATACAGAAGCTTAATCTAATTATTTTTCCGGGCTTCATGCCCCACACATGTGTCATCCTTCTGCATGTACCTTTTTCGCCATTATATGCATCGATATGACTTAAGTTTTGGCCAAGCTGGGTTGCCTGGCACTTGTGTTTATGCCCTACGTTCCCGTTAATTCGGCTAGGGCATAACGGGAGCACCTCTCCGATTGTTACTGCTGGGTCAGCCGGATGTGTACCTCAGACTGGGTGAAGCCGAAAGCTAGCGTTCTTAAGGGAATATTCGGTCGGTGAATAAAAGATGACTTTCATTTAAATTACAACACGCCCCCAGATGTTTTTAACCTACAACTCGCATCCCGGACATGCACATTAGGGCATGCGTACCCCAATGAAAGGAACCCTTAATAGAACTATTATCCCTGGAAGATGTTTCTTACTACCCATGTAATATAACATAGCTAGTTGGGTACTTGTATGTTCAAGCACTTATGACCCCTACGCCTGGTTTCCATGCATACCCTGGTTTTTATATAACCGAGTGGGTATTCGGATTCACTCTGGACTATCGGGTCCAGAGGTCGAAGCGAAAAGGTCCGCCATGACAAATGATTTACAATCCGGCTAGGGACATTACATATGTTACTTGAAGTACACAGTCACTGAGACTGATTAAATTCTTCTTCTATACCATCCAATAGGCTATCTAGCCTACAATCCTATTGGGAATAATTTGCGGCTAACTCTACTTCATCATACACTAAACTGACAGGGATTTCTTTCCCATCGGGCCCCACAGGTCCGACCTCGGCCATGTGGTTTGGGTCAGCCTTGGTGTATCGTGTCTTCACCATAGCCCAGGCTTCCCATGCACCCTGTTGACAGGCTGATATCTTCCATAACTGGAAGTGCCGCCGTGCTCCCTTCAGCTTCTCTATAAGCTCCCCCATGCCTCCTGGCGGGGACGCGGATGGCCACAAGGCTTGGGCAATACTCTACATCACCTGCCGAACTTGTTCGTGTAGTTGTGAGAGCTCCGGTAGAAGATCACCCGAGGACCCAGGCATCTCTTTCGCGGGACGACCCGTCAGCATACCTGCAGATATAACACTGTTAGCAGGCTTCTTCGCTGAACTCCTTTAAAAATGTTCGTTCAAGCACTTACTAAAAATGCCGCGTTGAAGCTGTTTATTCTCCTTCACGGAGTCCGCAAGCTGGCTCAGACATCCTCCAGTTCCACACCCAGCCGGATATTCGCATCTTGGAGATCGTTTTTCTCCTACCTGACTCGCGTAAGCACGCGCTCTCCAGCGTTTCGCTGTCGATCATCACGTGTCGTATCCGCCTCCACGGCCTCCGGATTCACTCCCGGGCCACCTGCAATATCTATTGTTAGGTGTGCATGTACGCCGCATACTACCTGGTACTGATATTATTTGCAATAGACAAAAGAGTTACCAGGGGGACCCTTTGTGGACTCCTTCAATGCGGCAACAGCGGCTTCCAGCTGGGCCTTGCACTCGTCCAGCTCTTGAGACAGTTGGGTATTCTTCTCAGTAAGAACCTGCACAAATATTGATCCTTAAATCAGTTGCCTCAACTATTTCAAGTCTCAGGGGCTACTGATACATATAATCGTCAGATTTACTTACCTGTACATCCCTTACATACTGCTCCGTGGCTCTGGCTAGACCATTTTGAGTAGCACGGAGGTACGCGTCTCCAGAATTGAAGGCATCAAATGCCTCTGGTGAGAATCAAGCGTCACGGAGTACGGCCCGGCGACGCCTATGATTCATGGCGCTCTCCACTTCTGAATTTCTAGCGGACATTCTATCCGCATCCTCTGTAAGAGGAGTATCCGGCGTCCGCCCCATGTTGGCTTCTGCCTCTATGTCCGGCCCTGGAGCCCGACTGGTGGAAGCATGATCGGCAGCCTCTCTAGACATATTCCGGCGAGCGTTTTTCCTATTAAAGAAACACGGACGTCATTACATTTTGAGAAAGACGACAACCATGGAGCGGGTTTTTTTTGTCATACCTCTGCGCCGGCGTCTCTGTCCTGGCCGCCTTCCTCTTTGGCCTACCCGGCCTCGGTGCCTCTTGTTGGCGAGTTGCTGCGGGTTCGACACGGCGTCCCGAATGTCTTCCCTGTAAAACACCATATGTATATGGTAGGTGAAGTGTATAAAAGGGGTTCCTAGTTTTTGGAGTTGGGATTTTGTTTTTTCTTACGTGCGATGCAGGGAGCAGTCCGGGATAGTCGCCCGTAATGGCCACCATGGCATCATCACAGCTCAATTGATAGAACTGTCTGTCTATCAGCTCCATGAATATGTCCGGATCTTCTTCGAGTACGGGACCGAGGGCCCGGTCAGGGTCCTCTGGTTGTGGAGATGGGCTGTTGACCTCCCTTACAGCTTTTCACAGTTCCTCCGTAAAATGGCAAGGTAAGTACCTATGACAAAAAATGCGGGAAAAATGGGAGTAAGGAGATATAACTCACCCAGCTTGGAGGGTTGTACATGGAGAATCCATCCCATGGCTTGATGCGGATGAACTCCTCTTCCTCTCCCTTGAACAACTCGGACAGAATTTTTGCTAAAGCAGCAGCGGAGTCCGGCCCCTTACGCCCGCAACGGGTGGCATCATCTTCCCCATTAAAACACCACAGGGGGTGCCCTCGATATTGAAGCGGCTGCACTCCCTGCATTATGCATATTGACATAACTTCGATTACTGTCAATCCTGATTGAGCCAGCGCTTTAATCCGGTTCATCAGGTAAAGGACTTCTCTGTTGTCTTCCTCCTGGGGGCTCCGTGGGCGCCAGCTTCGGCATTTCTTCAGAGGAGCATTGTTGAACTCAGGAAGACCCCGCCGAACAGGGTCCAGAAGAGGGACGTCCTCCATATAAAACCATTCCGAAGGCCGGTCTTCGGACGTTTTCTTCGGAGTACCGGACAGGTATCCGGTTTTGGCGATGCGCCATATTTCGGCTCCGCCCACTTGATAATGTGACCCCTTCTGTGTGCGAGGGACGACGCAAAATAACCTCTTCCACAGCTCGAAATGAGCATCACAGCCCAGGAATAACTCGCAAAGGGCAACGTAGTCGGCGACGTGTAATATGGAAGCAGGGGTGAAATTATGCAATTGGAGGCCGTAAAACTCCTGGAGCCCGCAGAGTAACGGATGCATTGGAAATCCGAGTCCCCTTAGTAAGTAAGGAACAAGGCACACCCGCTCCCCCTTAGAGGGGTTGGGGAAGCTCTCCGCTTGATCACCGCCATTATAGGTGGCGAGCCCGGCTCGGACGGGGACCATATACGCTGGAGGGAGAAATCACAGAGTCTACAGCTCTACTAATCGACTGTGTGGGACTGAACACCTCTCCCAATCACCGGGCTTAGGGCTACGGGGGCGGGAGGAGGAGCTGCGGTGGTTGGACATGTTCGAGTGGATTTTTTTCCGAAGCGCGCTCCGATGGATTCTCGCCATGGGAGGATGGTATGGATTGGATCTAAGAATCCCCATCCCTTTAATGGACAATTCATTTACCTGGCTAAGGGGGCGAATGTAAAAACGCCTTGGCTCCTCGTATTCGTTCGACACGTGGAAGATAGCCCGTATTGAGCACAAAAGCCAAGAAGTCCAACATTTATGGGGCCGGACACTACTTAACAGACATTCAAGATTTGGAGAAGAACCCGCCTTGCAATGCCGAAGACAATACTGCGCGCCGGACTCAACGTCATTGAAGCCTGGTTCGGGGGCTACCGAGGGAGTCCTGGATTAGGGGGTCTCCGGACAGCCGGACTATATCCTTTGGTCGAACTGTTGGACTATGAAGATACAAGATTGAAGACTTCGACTCATGTCTGGATGGGACTTTACTTGGCGTGGAACCGACCTTGTGTAACCCTAGCCCCCTCCGGTGTCTATATAAACCGGAGGGTTTTAGTCCATAGGACAACAAACAATCAGACCATAGGCTATCTTCTAGGGATTAGCCTCTTTGATCTCGTGGTAGATCAACTCTTGTAATACTCATATCATCAAGAACAATCAAGCAGGACGTAGGGTATTACCTCAATCAAGAGGGCCCGAACCTGGGTAAACATCATGTCCCCTGCCTCTTGTTACCATCCGCCTTAGACGTACAGTTCGGGACCCCCTACCCGAGATCCGCCGGTTTTGACACCGACAATTAGGTTTACCTTAATACTTTTGTTGTAGTTGCAGATTCTTGCAATAGAGGTTAATCATAAGTGGGATGCTTGTCCAAGTAAGGATAGTACCCAAGCACCGGTCCACCCACATGTCAGATTATCAAAGTACCGAACGCGAATCATATGAACGTGATGAAAACTAGCTTGATGATATTCCATGTGTCCTCGGGAGTTCTTTTCTCTATATAAGAGTTTGTCCAGGCTTGTCGTTTTCTACAAAAAGGATTGGGCCACCTTGCTGCACTTTATTTACTTTTGTTACTTGTTGCTTGTTACAAATTATCCTATCACAAAACTATCTGTTACCACTTATTTCAGTACTTGCAGAGAATACCTTGCTGGAAACCGCTTATAATTTCCTTCTGATCCTCGTTGGGTTCGACACTCTTACTTATCGAAAGGACTACGATAGATCCCCTATACTTGTGGGTCATCAACTCAATCAAGATGAGTGTGTGCATGTGCATGTGATCTGCAACAATGCCTGATGCGAGGGATGACTTTAATTATGCCCAGGTAATGTTCTTGGAGAGGAAATATTTTTTCGAAACGGAGGCAAAGATTGTCTCATCTATTAATTAAACAGAAGAGAATTACCCAGTTAATTGCGAAAAAACGGGCAAAACCCGGAACAACAAGGGCCAAGCCCACACCCAAAGACTGAAACACACAAGGCAAAGCCCACCCTATTCGACGACATGTCGACCTACGGCCAGACAACGCAGCTCCGACTCTGACGGAGAACTCTAAAGAACAAAACCATGCACGACTGGCCCCACGGAAGATTGCCGAACAGACCACCTGCAGCCAGTCATCATACACCACAGGGCCCCGGCACCGTAGCTTCGACTCCACAACAACAAACGAACCGAGGCAATACCATGGACACGCCGGAGAAGAGCCGACTACCGCAACCATTGCCGCGTCGCCGACATCGCTCCCACCATCATCGTTGCCATAGAAGTATGGTCGCCATAGTGATTCTCTCGGGGCCGCCGCCCCGACATCCACCGCTCCATCGTGCCCAGCGCAATCAACCGGCATCGCCTTCCGGGGCCACCGACCCGACATACCACCGCCCCCCCAGCAGCAACGCCGCACAACCCAGCTGGTTGCAGCCCACGCTGCTCAGGGCAACCGCTCACAAACCACGAACGTCGCACCACATCCAGGGTTGCTACCCCAATGTAAAGTCAGATTTCCCCCTCTGGGCTGCACCGACCGAGCTGACACCCCTACCGCCCAAGTGGGACAAGGATGCCACCCAAGCAATGTCGAGATAGAGCCCCTCCACATAGAGCTGCCACTCACATTGTTCCTGAGATCACCATCTCGACACACAATCAGAAACCACCTGGAGCTGCCGCTCCGTGTCCACTATCCCTGATGAAGAGATTCGTGCAAACTGCAGTATCCTGACTCTCCAAGGCGATGCCTCAAAGAACGAAACGACGTAGCCGCCATCATCGCCCGCTTAGACCATCCGAAGCTAGGGATTTCTCCCAGGGAGTCGTGTAATGGAGCTCCACGGCAATGCAATCAAGAAGGGGAACGATGCCATGGCGCCGCCGTTGCTGGCACCGACCCAAAGTCAGTGCTGGACTTTCGCCGAAGCTCCTCCACACCTCCGAATCAATGCTGATCTGAAGCATTGCACAGCACACAATCCCCATGGTCGACGTCCACCAGCTCCACCTTGTGGTGTAGCTACCGCCGCACATCTCAACCACGCCGGAAGCCACAATAACACCTCATGCCGCGAGTGACGTGCTAGCGAACACGCCAGGGCTACCACCGGACGGGGATCCTATGGCAGAGCCAAATCCGGCCGCCACGACGGCCAAACCGCTGTGACCCTCAGCCCGGGGCCACTGCCCCGGCTTCCTACACGCACCCCAAGCTTCGAGCGAGCGAAGGTCATCGCCACCCCGCACGAGGTCCCGCGTAGTCGTGCACCACAGGCTCCCGCCCGCAAAAACCAGATCAGGATCCAGCACGCCGCACGAACGACGTATCCACCGCTGCGTCGCCCAGGGCCCGCTCCCGCCAGCCACCATCGGCACGCAACAGATCGCGGGCACCACCTCCCGGGGCCGCCGCACTGGCATCCCGAGCCGGCGAGTCACCGGCCACCACCTCAGAAGCACCCGATGACTCCCAGCACCACCAGTAGACCGGACCTCCCCTGGCACCTTCGGCAGTAGGGGGCCACCGCCACCGCGGTGCACGGGCCGGCGGTAGCGCGCGGCGAGCGAAGAGGCGGAGGAGTGAGCTCGGGAGGAGGCGGTCGCCCACAGTGTTTCCTGGGGCAGCGACACGGGGGGGAGCTTTTTTGAGAGAGAGGAAATATGGAGTTACCTGAAGTCCAACTGTTGCGTTGGACAAGGTTCATCTACTTCATGGTCAGCAAAATTTGACCCTCCAAGGAAGTGAGCCTAGTTCACTTGGCTAGTGGAGTGGATGTACAACCCAGCCACCCAGGTTCAAGTCCTCACGGGCGCAAAATTGGGTTCTTATTATCTAAAAAACTCTCCATGGGGGGCTTCCCCTACCGCTTTCCTTTCAAAAAAATTGTCCCTCCCTAGCATGCCAGTTATTTTTAATATCACGAACATGAGTGTATATAGTTGACGAGAAAACCTCAATGAAATTCAAACAATAAGTTTTGAAGAAGTTCACTTATACAAAGTGATAGAAGGTTGAAAAAATAGAGAATAAAAATTAGCATTAAAAAACAAGCCAAAAGGCATTTTACTAAAAAAAGAGTTTGCTAAAAAAACTCTAGAAGTTCACAAAACCCCAAAAGCCTATAAGTTAAAAGACAAGACAATAGACAATTTTTTGTCACAAAACTAAACCTAGAAGTTCAAATTTAAGATACATAGCAGGGTTATAAAATAATCAGAAATTTTTGTGTCTAAAGAAAAGCAAGAAGTTCAAATTAACATAACACATGACTTTGATGTTTATTTTTTACAAAAAGAACATTGTTTTATGGTTTCAAAAAATGGAAAAAGAAAGTATTTCAAATAAACCAAGAAGTCCAAATTATAGAAGTTTGATATTTATAAAAAGAACTCAGGTTTTGCTCATTACAAAAGAATAAAATTATCGAAGTTCAAATTAATATAAAGAAGTAGTCTGATGCTTATTTAAAAACAAATTCAAAGAATACGTAGCCGAAGTTCAATGTGAAAACAACGAGCAGTTCAACTACTATACGGAATGTGTTTCAGATGAGAATAAAATAATACAAAACTAAAAGCTTAAAATGTTTGTTGCAAGAAGTTCACGTGCTCCACCCTACATGGTTTAAAAATTATATTACGAGACGTCTGACCTTCAATTACATATTAAAAAAGGGAGGAAAAACAACATTTTTGCCATTTTTAAAACTGCTCTCAAACGACAAAGAATTTGTAACACCTAACTATATGAAAAAGTTTCTCCTATTCATAAGCTTTCCAACGGTACATTATATACAACGGGTATATTCTACTAACATTAGCAGAATAGTTATTATGCTAACACTTCTGAACTCCACGTTCAATGTAAGTGCACATCATTCTTGAAGCAAGAGCACTATACTAGTTATGCGAGTGAACTTCTCGTCGCAAAAAACAGCATGCAGATTTTTGGTACTGTTTTTGCTCCAGTTATTAAATTGTTTGTCGAAATGACGTGTGCGATACACCATTGGAAAGCTATGGATTAGTGGAAACTTCTCCATGTAGAAATTTTTTCAAGATTCCTCACGGTTTAAGAGCAGTTTTGAAAATGGTGCGACACCCTATTAGTGGGAGCGAGCGTATTTTCACGTTATTTTCTAAACCGCTCGTCGGAATGAAGCAAATGATACACGGTGGGAAAGATATCGTCAAGGCGCACCTTTTTCATATATATTTCATTCTCCAATTCATTGTGTTTAAAAGCAGTTTCAAATTTACTAAATCGTGGAATTTTGTTTTTCAAATTTTTACAAATTTTTGATATTGTTTTCGCTCTAGTTTTTTAACCGTTTGTCGAAACGAGGCGTTTGATACGCCGTTGGAAAGCAACGGACGAGGCACAACTTTCATATGTAGAAATGTTTTTGAGATTACTTATGGTTTTCAATTAATTTTTAAAATGGTGCGATGGACGACGAGTGGCAGCGGCTGTTTTTTGCGAACTTCAGAAACTGCATGTCAAGATGATTCAGGTGATACGCCGTTGGAAAGAATTAACGCGACATAACTTTTTCATGTAGACCGCTCTCTCTAATTCCTTACCGTTTAAGAGTGATTTTAAAATTACTGAAATGTGGACAGTCTGTTTTCCGTGACACCAAAATCAATGTGTGTACTGCATCAGACAGAAGAATGCATTGCTTCAGACTAAAAACCACACTGCATCATACAGGAAAACAAGCTGCATGTTTTATTTTATTCAAACATAAATTTTCTCAGGCGAGGAAGTGGACCGCACTTCACATCGGGCGTTAGTGAACTGGAACACTACCGAGAAGTGACCGCATTACTTTTTCTGACGTTTCCGTAAAAAAATCACTTCACATCAAGAGTAAGTGAACGGAGATACTACCTAAACTGAACCGCAACACTATCACTTTGTTTTCATTATTTTCCTATCATTTTTTTTGCATTTCACACTAGATGTAAGTGAACCGCAACACTACCGAAAGTGAACCGTAACACTCTTAGAAGTGAACCGCATTATTTTCTGCTAGAGAACTTTGAAACCTTTTTTTCTATCGTCCCACTAACGAAACAAAGTGCATTAAAAAAGAAGTGAACTTCTCATGGGGAAAGCGAACAACACGATTAAAAACTAAACTGCACGCACGAAGCGAACTAAACTACAAGGCAATTTTTGTTTCTAGAATTTTGTTTACCTTTTTGTGGTTTTAGTCACCACATAGATGAAGCAAACTACATCCGAAAAAGAAGTGAACCTCCTGTGGATATTTTTTTTATCTTACCTTTTTACAAAATGAACCGCTTCAGGATTTACAACGAACTGCATTAGGGTAACTTTCTTACAAAAAAGCTTTTACACTTTACATAACAACCATCAAACAAAATTTCTACTTGTCTTTTGCGGCTACCATGCGGATGGAGTGAACTAACTTGCAAATTGTTTTACAAGTGAACTACAAAGTGTATAGCAAAACAAAGAAAAAGTGAGCTTCATCATACTTTTTACATACAGAGTGGACCACTATCTGTAAAGTACATCATGTACTCAAGATTTTTTTAAGGAAAAGAGCCCCCAGAAAATGAATTTGTGAACCGGGCAAACTGCATCACTTTTTTCCGTTCCACAACCAAGAACAAAGCGAACTTCAAAAAAGAAACCTTTTTCTTCTACACATTGAGCGAACTAGAAATGGCACAAATGGCTAACACGGTCAAACTGCACTGGAGCACAAACAACCAACGGTGAACTACACCACTGTAGGAACAGTACTGTACGCACACGCTCCGCAGCACCGGCCGACGGATTGCACAGAGATGCACTCCACACCGCACAGACGTAGTTGACTAAACTACATGAGGGCTGGGGTGGAGGCCGGAGATTGCCAGCGAGATGACAAACAATGGTGACCTGGCATGACCTCCAACGAGGGGAAAGATAGGAGGTGGGAGTAGAAGGAGCCTAAATAAGGGGGGAAATCAAGTCATCGCACATTGGGGCGAACTGCACGCGCCGCCAGGACTTACTGCAGAACATGCTGCCAATGGAGCCGCGGGGGCGGCGGTGCTGGGGACACCAAGGAGGGAGGCGCGGGTGGCGCTGTGTTTGCTATCATCGTCGCTCGAAGCCAATTTGGCCGACCGAGAGGAAGGTATGAGAAGTATAGGGGGCGAGCGCTAGCCTGCTGATACGTCTCCATCGTATCTACTTTTCCAAACTCTTGCCCTTGTTTTGGACTCTAATTTGCATGATTTGAATGGTACTAACCGGGACTAACATTGTTTTCAGCAGAATTGCCATGGTGTTATTTTTGTGCAGAAATAAAAATTCTCGGATTGACCTGAAAATGTACAAAGAATTTTTTTTAATATATAAAAAATACTAGCGAAAGAATCAACTAGTGGGGACCCACCAGGTGACCACAAGGGTGTGGGCATGCCTCCCTGGCTTGTGGGTCCCCTGGACCTCCTCTGCCCCTAACTCCAACTCTATATATTCACATTGACAAAGAAAAAAAATTAGAGAGAAGGATTCATCATGTTTTACGATACGGAGCCGTCGCCGCCTCCTCTTCATCATCGGGAGGGCTAATCTGGAGTCCATTCGGGGCTCCGGAGAGGGGGATCCATCGTCATCATCATCACCAACCTTCCTCCATCACCAATTTCATGATGCTCACCGCCGTGTGTGAGTAATTCCATTGTAGGCTTGCTGGGTCGTGATGAGTTGGATGAGATTTATCATGTAATCGAGTTAGTTTTGTCAGGGTTTGATCCCTAGCATCCACTATGTTCTGAAATTGATGTTGCTATGAATTTGCTATGCTTAATGCTTGTCACTAGGTCCTGAGTGCCATGATTTCAGATCTAAACCTCTTATGTTTTCATGAATGTATTTGTGTTCTTGATCCTATCTTGCAAGTTGTAGACACCTATTATGAGTTATGATCCAGATACCCCAAGGTGACAATAATTGGGATTCTTTCTGGTGATTACTGTAGTTTGAGGAGTTCATGTATTCACTAAGTGCTAATGCTTTGTTCCGGTTCTCTATTAAAAGGAGGCATTAATATCCATTAGTTTCCATTAGGACCCCGCTGCCACGGGAGGGTAGGACAAAAGATGTCATGCAAGTTCTTTTCCATAAGCACGTATGACTACATACGGAATACATGCCTACATTATATTGATGAATTGGAGTTAGTTCTGTGTCACCCTAGGTTATAACTGTTGCATGATGAATGTCATCTGACATAATTATCCAGCAGTGATCCATTGCCTACGAGCTCTTCGCATATTGATCTTTGCTAAGTTACTTTGTAATTGCCACTGATACAATTGTTACAAAATTGCTACTGTTACTTCTGTTACCGTTACAATTACTTCCACACTACTTTGCTACTAAATAATTTGCTGCAGATATTAAGTCTTTTAGGTGTGGTTGAATTGACAACTCAATTGCTATACATGATAATATTCTTTGGCTCCCCTTGTGTCGAATCAATAAATTTGGGTTGAATACTCTACCCTCGAAAATTGTTGCGATCCCCTATACTTGTGGGTTATCACCTGCACCATGGGGGAGGGGGTCCTCGTCGGAGAAGAGGCTCCCGGCTAGAACCCCGCGTGCCCGAAGAAGAGAAACAGGTGCGGCGGCGACCGACGGGGCTTGGCCACGAGCGGTAGGGAGGATCTGCGTGGCGCTGCGTAATAGGGGTGGTGGGTGGCCAGGGCCGGGTCGGTGGCAGCACAAGAGGAAGCTACGGAGGCGGGGCGGACTGGTGAGGGGTAGGACGGCCGTGGATTGGGGAGGGCGGCCGTGGAAAATCGTCCGTGGTGGTTGACGGGACGGCGCGGTGGGGATGGTGGCCTCGCGGTGGCTAGCGATGTGGAGGATGGTGGACTCGTGGTGGTCAGTGCGGTGGGAGGTGGTGGTTGTGGTGGTAGGTGGGCGGCGCGGTGGGAGGCAGTGGCATGGGGTGGGTGGGGGATCGGGGAGAAGTGTGTGGGTACTGGCCGCGGTGTTGCTGGTTTTGTGGGTTGGACTGATTTCCCTATTCGTGTTCGGGTGTTAGCAGAATAAGGATAGTGTTAGCAGAATAAGGGTCTTAAGGGTGTTTGAAAGTGCAACAAATCCCCAGGTGGTTTTGGTAATTCATAACAACATATAGGTCATTGAGCTAATATCCATTCAAGTTAAATATTTCAGAAAGTTCAATGATTGGCATGGCATGGACTAGAGATGTGGACCCCTCAAAATGCTAATGACAAATATTGGCCAAAGCTCAAGACTCTTCATTTTCATTTTAGTGATCCAAGATCACATTGAGTCAATAGGAAAGCCAATACAATTAAAAGGGGATGAGGTGCTGCTTAATGGTCTACTTGCTCAAAGTGCTTAGTGATTGTCGGGGGTTTGGTGCGACATATGCCAACGGATGGCTTATCATGGTGGGGGCAAGTAGAACGTCGCCGGTGCCTGGAAACGGGATGAGGCAAAGACATGCACGCCGGCGAATCTTACCTAGCTTCAGGGCTCTCCGGGGAGATAATACCCTTACTGCTGCTCTGCGGGATCTCTGCATGATCACTATGGCCAAAGTGTTTACACGGTTGCTCCTTGAGCTGTTTTCTGGTGGTAGGAGAGGGCAAGGCTAGCTCTCTCCCTTCTATATGATTTGGTCTGGAGCTAATGGGTTCCAACCCTTTGCATGGGTGCCCTGGGGGTTTATATAGGCCTACCCCCCAGGGGTACAATGGTAATCCGGCTGGGCGCGGGCCCAGCCGTCAGTGTCTCTGGCCTCCGTCTTCTTTGCCGACCGCTGGGGCCCGCCGATTGGCGGGCCCCGCCGACTAGCCGGGTACGGAGCCGACAGCCCGCGTCCGCCGCTGGCGGGTCTTGCCGGCTGCTGCTTACTGTAGCTGTGCTTCTGATGATGCGGGCTTGATTATGAGGTCATGGCAACAGCCCCGCCGCCCGGCGGGCGATCACTGTTGCTTCTCCCCATCACATCTTGATTAATGGCGTGTGGGCCCCGGGGGAGGGCTCGGCCGACTCCCCCGGGCCAACTCCCGACGGGTCCGACTGGTGGTTCTCCTCCCGTCTCCCGAGGTCTCACAGACTGGTGGGGCCTGCTGCCTCCAGGCCGTACAGACAAGCCGTCGTGGGTGCAGGATTCGGCCCTGCGGTGCTGATGTCAGGGCCGGCATGGCAACAGTGCCACGCCGCACGAAGATCTTCCGGGGTACGGTGTGCTGTGGCCATGCCTGCCCTTGGTGAGGGGCGGGGTGGGCTTCGCTGTAGCCACGCCCCTGCCTTGTCCCCTTTGATGAGGTCATGGGGTTTGTTGGAGTCGCGGGACGAGTCCCCAAAGCCGGCTTCTCTGGAAGTCGTCCCTGGGACTCGTCCGTGAGCGGGCAGTCGGCCGTCTTGCCGTCGACTCCTCAGGAGGCGGCTCTTCGTCCTGGGGTCTTTGAGGGGCGCAGCCCGCCCTGATGTCTTGAAAGGTTCTGGGACCCGGGTTGGCCTACCCGTGGACCATTACTCTGACAGTAGTCCCCGAAGCTGGTGAGGCGCTGCAGACGATCGGCCAAGAAGCCTCAGCAGTTTCTCTTTCCGGGTGCTCAACACATGGTCTTTGATTGACTTCGTCGGGCCAATTAGAAGGAGTCGGACTTGCTAAACTCGGGCCCACTCAATTCCGATTCGCTCGGTATTTCGAACGTCGCGGCGGGATTTAAGTGGCGTGCTAGCTAAGCCTCATGGCCGCCGCCCGTTCTAGGCCTGTCATGTGAGGGCACGTGGCTAGGCCGTCCTGCCAGCCTACGC
The DNA here is from genome assembly GCF_002162155.2 of Triticum dicoccoides. Lineage (NCBI taxonomy): Eukaryota > Viridiplantae > Streptophyta > Magnoliopsida > Poales > Poaceae > Triticum > Triticum dicoccoides. The sequence goes on from NC_041392.1 coordinate 536,189,076, forward strand.
ACGCGACGGGACAGGCCCATAGACGGGGCCCGCCACTACCGCGCCTCGGCGCTCGAGCGGATCCGCTGTGGCCCCGGTGGATGGTTGGGATTCCCGTGGAGTTACTGTGCAGTAACTTTACGTGGATCATGGGGGTCGTGGGGTTGTGGGCGCAGTAAATCCCCACGTCCGCCCCCTCGGCTTCGCAGCCCACGGGGCTATAAGTAGGGGGAAGAGGGGGGCACGCGCGCCCCTCCTTCCCACTACTCATTGTTCTCTTCCTCCTTGCTGCTCCTCGCTCTCCTCCTTCCTCTTCTCTTCTTCGCTCCGCCGCACGCCCAAGCTCCGGCGAACGCTGCGGCAACAGCTCGCAATGAGTTCTTCCTCCGCCGCCGCGCCTCCCCCAGTGCGCTCCGGCACCTGGGATGGCTCCGAAGTTCATGAACACCACGTTGAGTTCCTCCGCCGGACTCGTCGGCTTCCCGGCGAGGATCGCGTGCAGGTGCGTCTTGCGCCAAAGGGGGAGATTTCCCCCGCGCCGCAGGAGGGCGAGCGGGTTATCTTCCGCTCGCATTGCCTGCGCGGGTTGGGGCTGCCGGTGAGCAGTTTCTTCCGGTCCTTCCTCGAATTCTATGGCCTCCAGCCGCACCACCTCACCCCCAACGCAGTGGTGCTGCTGTCCGCCTTCGTGGCCATGTGTGAAGGCTTCCTCGGAGTCCTCCCCACCCTCGAGCTCTGTTGGGAGTTCTTCTTTTCCAAGCTCGGCACCCAGGCTGCGGGCGTGCTGGCTCAGTGCGGCGCTTTCATCGTCGTGCGAAGGTCGGGGGCCGACAATCCCTTCCCCTCCATCTCGCTGATCAAGTCGGTGAAGATGTGGCAGAGATCCTACTTCTACGTCAGGAACGCCTCCGCGAGGGGAGACTGGGTCAACTTGCCGGCTTTCGAAGCCGGCCCGCCGGCTGGTCGACTGCCCAACTGGTCGTACCGGGCCAAGTCACTGACGCCTGCGGGAGCCGGCGCCATCATGCGACTCCGAGTGCTGACGCAGTCGGAGGGTCTGACTGGTCCGGACCTGTTGGCCGCCTTCGTTTCGCGCCGAGTTATCCCACTCCAAGGCCGCCCTCATATGATATGCCAGATGAGCGGGCACCGCGACCCGAGTCGGATGTGCACCAAGGACATGCCTCAAGAAGAGGTGGCCTTCATGGTGAACTACCTCTCGGACAGCAGGCTCCTGGAGGACTGGCGATTCGGCAAGGAGCCGTACTCCCGCGCCAACCCCCCGCCCGTGGTGAGTCGCCTTTCTTTTCTTTCTTTGGATTGTCTTCTTCTTGCCGAGTTTTGTTTTGACCAGCTGGCTTTGGTTAGAATCCCCTCCTCCACCCACCAGCCGGCACCTCAGGGCCGGCCCGCGAGTTCCTTGCCGACCGGGCGGAGAGCGACGTCGACGACCCCGATCTGGGGGCGGCGGCTCTGGAATATGACGCCGAGGGAGGAGACGGAACAGCAGGCGACTTCAGGCCCTCGGCCACCTTCGCCGACTGGCCTGATGACGACGCCGAGGGAGAAGTCGCCCCTCGCCATCGGCCAGGAGCCAGCCAGCCGGGCGCGGGCTCTTCTGTCGCGTCGGGCGCTCCAGGCGGCGGAAAGAAGCGCAGGGCCGTGCCGACCTTGTTCGGCAGTCGGCCGAAGAAGCCCAAGGGTTCGGCTGCGGCGACCCGGCGGGACGAGGCGGCCGCGAAGGCCATCCGCTTCCGTAAGGAAGTGAAGAAGCCGCCATTGGTCTCCGCGTAAGTATTCTGTCTTCAAAGTTTTATTCTTTCTTTGTGACTTTGTCTAAGTCTATGCTTGCCCCTCTTGCTTCAGGGCTCCCCTCTCTCTTGAGAAGGTCACCGCCGCCTCCGTCATGAGGTCAGCGGAGACGTCCGCCACCACTCGGCAGATTGACCCCGCTGCTGACCTCCGGGAGGCGACAGAGCGGAATGCGCAGGAGAAGCGCAACGAAGAAGAGGCCCTCCTCCTAGAGAAGGCGGAGGCCTCCGCCAAGAAAAAACTAGCGGAGGCCGAAGCCGCCGCCGTGGCGAAGCAGCAGGCCGAGGAAGCCGCACGCCGCCAGTCGGCGGTTCTCGTTACCCTATTGAACTCTGCGCCGCCGCCTCCGGAGTTCACGGGGTAGACTGGGGAAGCCGGTGAGGAGAACCCCGTCGTGGAGGGGGAGGGCGGCGACCCCTCTACGCTGGATATGAATGTTCCGCCGCCGCCTCCGCCGCCGTCTGAAGGTGCGCAGGGCAGGCAGCCGGCGGGCCCTCCGGTGCCGCCGACCGAAGACGAGGCCGTGGCGAGGCTACTTCTTCAAGTCGGCTCGCCAACGCGCCGCCCTCTGGAGAAGGCGACTTCGGCGCCCCGCCCCCTGGAAGCCGGCACCGCCAGCTCGGCAATCCCAGACGCCGAGGCGACAAGCGCCGCGCCTACTTGGTGGGTGCGAGGAGGCGGCACAGGGCCGCTGAACCAGGCGCTCCTGGACATCCAGGCGAAGCTTCGCGCTGAGGGTGACGCTCTCCAGAGTTGCACCAAGGCATTCCTGGTGTCGTGGGCAGCCGTCCGGGTATGTTTTTTCCCTTTGGTCTTTGTTTTTCTTTTTCCTCTTTGTGGGGGCGCGCCAGCGCACCCACTGGGTGTAGTCCCCGAGTTTCGGGCTGGGTGCTGAACAGGCAGCCCGGAACTCCAATTGATGAACTTTGGGTGTTAACTTTTTGTCTGAAACGTTCGTCGCAGGATTACCACAACCTCCGCGTCACTGCCTTCAACCGTAACATCGAAGAGCTGGGCAAGCGGACTGCCGGTCTATCAGAGAGCCGGAGTAAGTCCTTTTTCCTTCTTCACGGGGGCGCGCTGGCGCACCCGCGGGCTGTAGTCCCCGAGATTCGGGCCGACTGCTGAGCAGTCGGGCCGGATCTCCCCGGCGACCTTCTTTACTGATGACTTGACGCCTTCTTTCTTTCTTCTTCTCAGGGGCCAACGCTGCTCTTCAACAGCAGCTGAGCGACGCCAACTCTGCTTTGCGCGCCAAAGAGGAGGAGTGCAGCAAGCTCGCCATGGAGCGCGATCTGCTGGCCACTCAATTGGCAGAGCAGAAGGAGCTGCTTGTGAAGACGCAGAGGGAGGCGGAGGAGACGGAAACCGCCCTCCTGGCCGAGTTCGCGAGCGAGCGCTCCTCCTGGTCTGACAAGGAGGCGCTGCTGTCCTCCGGCTTCCACGAGATTGAAGACATCGTTGATGGTGAGTTTCTTTATTTTCTTTCTTCGAGCTGCCGACTTAAATCGTGTCTACTCCTGGTTTTTGACTTGCTTCTTCGTTTCTTCATGTCTTTTGCAGACTTCTTTCCTGGGCAGTCGCAGGCCGCCATCCAAGCCATCGAGGCTGACCGTGAAGGTCGGAGGGCGGAGGGCGCAGAGATTGCCGCCGACGCCCCCTGAACTCTTGACGAGCACATCCTGAGCATCGAGGCTCGCCTCAGCATGTCGGTGCCTAGGCGATTGCCACCCTGTGGCCGGATATGCAGGCTCCACGCAACCCCAGCCTAACGGCCGACTGGCTGGAGATCGCGGCTGGTCGTCTTGAGGCCTGGAAGGGCTCTTCGGCCCGACCTGGAGCGCGCCGGGCCTTGGAGTTCGTCAAGGCATGGTATCCGGGGGTGGACCTAGACCGGCTGGCCACGCTTCGGTCGGAGGCCCAGCTGGAGCTGGCGGTCACGGAAGACGCCCTCGTCAAGCATGCTGCAGCGATCGCCGAGTACACCGACACCAGCATCTTCGTCCCCGAGCGATCTGAAGACGGCGAGGAGGTACTGCCGGAGTGGTTTGGGATGAACCCAGACTACGGCGAGGACTCGGCGGAGGTGATTGGCTCCAGCGTCGAGGAAGAGGGTGAGGCGGAGGACGGAGGCAAGGTGGAGGCACCAGAAGGCGGAGCAGACGGCCAGCCTCAGCTCGACCGTGCCTCCAGCAATGAGCCACGTGCAACCGACCCGACTGCTGGCAGAGGCGATCAAGCCGAGACTAGCCGGCCGGCCGCCCCGACGCCTGGTGCTGGCGCCTCCTCCGACCCTCCGAGTCCGTCTGCTGCTTCCTAAGCTGCCACTGTATCTTTGTTTTTTCTGCTTCAGTAGTCTTTGAAGAACTTGTTAATTCGCACAATTCCACCCGCAGGGTGTATTTTGAACCTCTACTCGAAAATTCGGCCAAGGGCCTATGTTATGTAAATATATTTATCTGAGTTCTATCTTTTCTTGCTCAATGCTCTTTTGGCTTTTTTCCTTTGCCGCTTTCTCTTAGTTGCCTGCCTTGCCAATCGGACAGCCGCTCTGCGGACTGTCGCTGGATCAAGTACTAGGCTACTTTGGGAAAGCAAGTACTTAGCCATTTTCAAGATTTTTTTGAGCAAGTTAGATAGAAGACGGCAATCCGACTATCCGAGAGTCGGTTTGTGAGAAAGGCTGGAAGCCGTCTTGAGCTATGTTTTATGCTTTGAGTCCTTAGCCATTTTTCATGCGAATGCCCATTCTACCTTACTGTTGCCCACCATGCAGTCGCTCTGCGAGCTGCGGCTTCTGACAGTAGATGGTTTGGGCGTTTACACACTACTTGTCCGACTATAGGAAGCATTTCATAGTGCAAGGCGGCAAGTCCCCAGGCCGACTTGTCGAGCCCGGTGCCAAACGGCATAAAAAGGAGTAACATCCTCGCAGTCATAATTTTTATCATACAGACAAAAGAGGGCAGTCCCCGAGCTCGCCTCGAGGGGCCCGAAGTCTTGGTACTTTAATACAAAAGGTATTGTGGTACATACTGCATCAACTGTAAAATCTTCGGAGGAGATTTGCATTCCATGGTCGCTCTGTCTCCTTGCCGGAGTCGTCCCTCTTGCGTGCTCGGGGCTTCTGAGTGTCGATCAGGTAGTAGGAATCGTTGCCCAGTACTTTGCTGATGATGAAAGGGCGTTCCCAAGGCGCCGACAGCTTGTGCTGGCCGGTTGTTCGCTGGATCAGCCGGAGCACAAGGTCACCTTCTTGGAAAGATCTTGGCCTGACCTTCCTGTTGTGGTATCGGCGCAGGCTCTGTTGGTAGATGCTGGACCGGCTGAGTGCCAACAGCCGGCCCTCTTCCAGCAGATCGATGTCGTCTTGTCGTGCTTCTTCTGTTTCCTCCTTGGTGTACATGGTGACTCGTGGGGAGTCGAACTCTATGTCCGTTGGGATGACGGCTTCGGCACCGTAGATGAGGAAGAAGGGCGTGAAGCCGGTTGACTTGTTTGTAGTCGTGCGCAGACTCCAGAGGACGGCTGGCAGCTCGTCGAGCCAACAGCCAGCCGAGCGCTCCAGAGGCTCGATCAACCGAGGCTTGATGTCGGACAGGATGAGGCCGTTTGCTCGCTCTAGTTGGCCGTTTGACTGCGGGTGGGCGACGGACGCTAGGTCCAGTCGGATGCCCTGTGTTGCGCAGAAACGGGCCAAGGCACCTTTGGCGAAATTTGTGCTGTTGTCGGTGATGATGTTGTGTGGTATGCCGTACCGAATTGTGATATCGGAGATGAAAGTTACGGCAGTCGGACCGTTCAACTTCTTGATTGGCTTTGCTTCTATCCACTTGGTGAACTTGTCCACTGCGACAAGTAAGTGAGTTAAACCACCTCATGCTGTTTTGAATGGTCCCACCATGTCTAGACCCCAAACTGCGAAAGGCCAGGCAATGGGGATGGTCTTGAGTGCAGAAGCTGGCTGGTGTGGCTTGGAGCTGAACTTCTGACACCCTTTGCATCTTTGGACCAGCTCCTTGGCCTCTTCCAAGGCAGTTGGCCAGAAGAAACCGTGCCGAAAGGCTTTGGCGACGAGTGCTCTTGAAGCCGCATGGTGGCCGCAATCGCCTTGATGGATGTCTTTGAGAATCGCTTGGCCTTGCTCTGGCTCTACGTAGCGCTGGTAGACACCAGTGACGCTGCGCCTGACCAGCTCTCTGTTGACTATGGTGTAGGCTGCTGCCCGGCGTTTTATCTGCCGAGCTGAAGTTTCATCGGTCGGCAGCTCTTTGTTCACCAGGAATTTGAGGATGGGCTGGGCCCATGAGGGTGCTGCTATTTCTTCGACTGCCAGAACTGCGACTTGGACGAGGGTGGTTGGGCTGGGAGGCGGCAGGGTGGAGTCAACAGCCGCTTGCTGGGTTGTTGAAGTCCCCAGGCCGACTGGCGCGGTCCTTGGGCCGAGTTCTGGAGTCTTCGAGTCCGCCACCGCAGTCCCCGGGCCGGGTTTGGCTGTGGCAGCTTTGGGGTCTTCCGTCAAAATCCTCGTTCCGACTACCGGAGCTCTGGAGTTGGATCCGACGTCTTCGGGAGGAGCTGGCACAAAAATGGAGTCTTATTCTGGTGAAGGCTTGACAGACGGCTTGAGGAGGCGTTGAAGGGCGACACCAGATGGTATTGCTTGGCGGGTAGAGCCGATTCGTGCCAATGCATCTGCTTGGTCGTTGTCATTCCTTGGCATATGGAGGAACTCACACCCTTCGAAATACCCGCTGAGTTGCTACAGGAGGAAACGGTAGCTCACCATGTTTGCATCTTTCACGTCCCGGTCGCCAGATGATTGCTGGACCACTAAGTCCGAGTCGCCATAACACAAGATCCGGCGGATGCCAAGCTCTTTGGCAAGCCGTAGCTCGTGAATGAGCGCCTCCTACTCGGCGACGTTATTGGAGGCGGCAAAGTGGATTTGCAGCGCATACTTGAGCTTGTCACCTTTGGAAGAGGTGAGGACGACACCGGCTCCCAAGCCAGTGCGCATCTTGGAGCCGTCGAAATGCATCCGCCAATGGGTGGAATCAGGTGCTGGAGGTAGGTACTGGGTCTCGGCCCAGTCGACGAGGAAGTCGGCCAATGCTTGTGACTTGATGGTGGTGCGGGGCTAGTAGTGGATGGTGTAAGGAGCCAGCTCTATGGCCCACTTGGCCACTCGGCCAGAAGCATCTGGGCTACCAATGATCTCGGCAAGCGGGGCCATGCAGACCATCGTGATTGGATGCTCTTGAAAGTAAGGCTTCAATTTCTTGGCAGCAAAGTGTACGCCATAGCACATCTTCTGGTAGTGGGGGTAGTTTTGCTTGGAGGTCGACAGTACCTCGCTCAGGTAATATACCGGTCTCTGGACAGGCAGCGCCTTGCCTTCCTCCTTGCGCTCCACTACAATGACCGTGCTGATTACTCGGCTGGTGGCGGCGATGTACAGGAGCATAGGTTCCTTGGGAGTCGGAGCCGCCAGGACAGGTGGAGTAGTCAACATTTCTTCAACTGGTGAAAAGCTTCGTCTGCCTTATGGTTCCACTCGAAAAAAGTGGTGTTCTTCATGAGTTGGTACAAGGGGAGAGCTTTCTCGCCCAGCCGACTGATGAATCGGCTGATGGATGCCAAGAAGCCGGTGAACTTCTGCACGTCCAGCAGTCGGCTGGGTACCTCCATTCTCTCAATGGCCTTGATCTTTACTGGGTTGCATTCTATGCCGCGTTCAGAGACCAGGAAGCCAAGGAGTTGGCCGGCTGGTACTCCGAAGACACACTTCTCGGGGTTGAGCTTGATCTGGAACCGGCGCAGGTTCTCAAAGGTCTCCTTGAGGTCTTCCAGCAGTGTCCCACGCTTTTCCGTCTTCACCACCACGTCGTCCATGTAAACGTGGGCATTCCTGCCGAGCTGCTTGAGGAGGCACTTCTGCATGCAACGCTGAAAGGTGGCGCCGGCGTTCCTTAAGCCGAACGTCATGGTGAGGTAGCAGAAGGCTCCAAATGGCGTGATGAAGGCGGTTTTCAGTCTGTCAGCCAGGTTTAGCTTGATCTGGTGATATCCTGAATATGCATCCAAAAAACTCAATAGCTCGCATCCAGCTATGGAGTCTATCACCTGATCGATTCTTGGTAAAGCAAATGGGTCCTTGGGGCAGGCCTTGTTGAGGCTCGTGTAGTCAATACACATTCGCCACTGCTTGTTCTTCTTTAGTACCAGGACCGGATTTGCTAACCATTCTGGAAAGAATACTTCCATAATGAAGCCGGCTGCTAGGAGTCGGGCTATCTCTTCTCCGACAACTCTTCTCTTCCCTTCTGATAAGCGGTGCAGGGGCTGTCTGACCGGCTTTGCATCAGATCGGACATGTAACTTGTGCTCGGCGAATTCTGTCGGTACACCTGGCATGTCTTTGGGGGACCATGCAAAGATGTCTCGATTCTCACGGAGGAAATCGACGAGCTCGCCTTCCTATTTGCTATCGAGGTTTGCACCTACGACGGCGTACCTTTCTGGGTGCTCCGGGTCCAAGGGTATCTTCTTTGTCTCTTTGGCCGGCTTGAACGAACCCTCAGTCTCCGACTCTTTTGGGTTGGGCGACACCTCAGGCTGCTTGCCGGCCATCGCCACAACTTGCTCAAGGAGCCGCTTCTCAGCCATGATTACCAAGGACTCGGCCAGCCGACTGCTCTCTACTGCGCAAGCAGACGACTTCCGGTAGTCGCCAGCCACAGTCAGAATTCCCTTGGAACTGGGCATCTTCATCTTGAGGTAGGCGTAGTGGGGGACCGCCATGAACTTGGCCAAGGCAGGTCGGCCAAGCAGCGCATGGTATGGGCTCTCAAGATCCACCACCTCAAACCAAACGGGCTCTCTACAGAAGTGATCTTTGTCCCCAAAGAGGACGTCCATCAGGATCTTGCCGATTGGTGAGCAGGAAAGCCTAGGAACAATGTCACGGAACACAGTTCGGCTGTTCTGAAGCTGTCTTTGCTTGATTCCTAACTTCTCCATGGTGTCCTTGTACAGGATATTGATGCTGTTGGCCCCGTCTATCAGAACTCGCGAGAAACACGCGGCTCGTCTGTCCGTAGCAAAGGTGGCATTCAGGACCAAAGCATAGGAGCCCGGACTCAGCATCACCTCTGGGTGGTCAGCCCTGCTCCAGCTGATGGGCTTCTCAGACCAGTGCATGAACTCTGGCGTCTCCGAAGCAACCGCGTTCACCTCTTGCCGCTGCAGCCGCCTGCTGCGTCAATCATCAGCCACACTGGTGGACACCACATAGGCTCCATGCTCTTCAGGGTATTCGTCTTGTACTGCGCCAACTGGCCTGATAGCCGGCTGCTAGGGCGGAGGCGGAGGCGGCTGCCCAGCAGGCGGGGGAGGCAGGAGGCCGTCTCCCTTGGTGATCCTGGTGAGCTAGTGGCACTTCCGGGTGGTGTGATTCGACGGCTTTGCGCCGCTGTGGAACTTCCAAGGTCCATCCAAGGTCTGCTCATAGGAGAAGGCCGGCAACCAGTTTGGCTTGCCGCCTTTCTGTCGCTTGGGCGGGGGCTACTCTTCTGGCTGCTGGGCTTCAACGGTCGTGACCTGCCGGCTACTGGAAGCCGGCTGCGGGGCCTTGCGCTTGTTGTCGCCCTGCTGTTGTCGCCGACCGGCGTCTGCCACCGGAGTTCTTGGAGCTTGAGGAGCCACTTTGCCAGTTGTGCTGATTTGAATTTCCGCCTTCATGGAGGAGTTGGCGTGGCGTACTTGTCCGCTATGATCAGCAGCTCATCGAGGGTTTCTGGCTCGTCGCAAAGGAGCTTGTGCTTGAGGAGGGTGCCTTCTCTGCACCCGGCCGTGAAGTACTCGATGGCCTGCACCTCGTGCACGCCCTCGCAAGAGTTCCGGAGCTCGGCCCAACGCGTGAGCTAATCGCGAGTCGACTCGTCGGGGCCTTGCACGCACAAGGAGAGCTGATGAGGCTTGGGAGGACGCTTGTACGTGCCGGTGAAGTTGCGGACGAACGCTTCGGTGAAGTCGACCCAGCTGTTGATGCTGCGGGGCTTTAGGCTGTTCAGCCACGTCCGGGCCGTGCCCTGGAGCATGAGCAGAACATACTTTACGGCGACACGCTTGTTGCCGTTTGCTATGCTGACAGCCGTGGAGTAGTCAACTAGACAGTCTTCCGGCTTCACGGAGCCGGTATACTTGGGCGTGTCTCTTGGGAGTGTGAACCCTCTGGGAAAGGGTTCGTCCCGAATGCGGGGCCCGAAACAAGGTGGACCCAGCTCGTCTTCTTCCTCCAGCGCTAAGGATCGGTGGAGTCGGTCGATCCGGTGGCGGGTGTCATTCTCTCCAACTCCCTCTCGGTGGCCAAGGCAGTCACCAAGAGTCGGATGGTCAACAGGTGGCGGGGAGACTCGCCTCTCCTTGCGGGGAGGGGGAGGCGGACAGTCGTCCCGTCGTTCCACTGCTCTTGGGCGGCCGTCTCAGTCGCGCTCTATGGTAATGCGAGTCCGACTGTGGCTGACAGTCGGCTCCTTGTCTCTTCTTCCTCGGGCGCCGCCAGTCGGCATCCGAGACGTCGTGCCTTGATCTCGGTGAAGGTCGTCGATGGGCCGTTGAGGCGCCTCCGCGCGGCAGTCGGCCTCGTTCTGTGCGGCAGCCGCGTCAAGAAGCCGCTGGACTCGCTCCATCATGAGGCGGCGTTCTTCGCCCTCGAAATTGTCCAGCTCGTCCGCCGCTGCCTTGGCGGCTCGGATGTTCTCCGCTGGTGTAGCGTACACATGGTGGCTTGCCCTGAACAGGTTGGCGATGGCTACGCCGCGCTGCCGGACCGCGCCAAGGCGGCTGGGCCCCGCCGGGGCCGGCGAGCCGCCGACGGCGCGATCCACCTCCCGCTGATAGGCTTCTGACAAGCGCCTCATGCTGGCCAGCTTCTTCGCGCCTTCAACGAGCTGAAGGCGGCGCGCCTCCAACGTCTCAGCGTCAGCGTCTTCCGGAATGGGTGCAGTTAGGTCTTGCAGCACCGCACCGAGCGAGTCGTGCGCTCCTCCGCCGGGGAGCTCGTCATGACTGATGACTAGCACCTCGGTGACGGTGCTTCTGTTCCTCTCTGCGCAGGGGAGAGGTTCGTCGTAGACCACCACATTGGTGGGGAACGCGTCGAGCGACGCGGTGTCGGAGTTGACCAACATCAGGTCGGTGGAGCTTACGGACTCCAAGTCTACGGCAGGCTCGCCGGAAACGTGGAGTTGATCGAGGAGGCCCGCGAGGAGGTTCTCGGGGCCGCCCGTGCCTGCATTGGATGCAGGTTCGTCAGAGAGGCGGACCTCGCCGACGAGTTCGGCCAAGGATCTGACCGCGTAGGCGATCTCGACGCCGCTTAGCGCGTCGGCGCAAACTCCATCTGGCGTGCCTGGCTGGCTGCGCTCGCCAGGGAGGAAAAGAGTTTCCGTCCAGAACAGATCTCCGGATGGCAGTGCACCAGGCCCCACGGTGGGCACCAAATGTCGGGGGTTTGGTGCGACATATGCCAACGGATGGCTTATCATGGTGGGGGCGAGTAGAACGTCACCGGTGCCTGGAAACGGGATGAGGCGAAGACATGCACGCCGGCGAATCTTACCCAGCATCGGGGCTCTCCAGGGAGATAATACCCCTGCTGCTGCTCTGCGGGGTCTCCGCATGATCACTATGGCCAAAGTGTTTACACGGTTGCTCCTTGAGCTGTTTTCTGGTGGTAGGAGAGGGCAAGGCTAGCTCTCTCCCTTCTATATGATCTGGTCTAGAGCTAATGGGTTCCAACCCTTTGCATGGGTTCCCTGGGGGGTTTATATAGGCCTACCCCCCAGGGGTACAATGGTAATCCGGCTGGGCGCGGGCCCAGCCGTCAGTGTCTCTGGCCTCCGTCTTCTTTGCCGACCGCTGGGGCCCGCCGATTGGCGGGCCCCGCCGACTAGCCGGGTACGGAGCCGACAGCCCGCGTCCGCCGCTGGCGGGTCTTGCCGGATGCTGCTTACTATAGCCGTGCTTCTGATGACGCGGGCTTGATTATGAGGTCATGGCAACAGCCCCGCCGCCCGGCAGGCGATCACTGTTGCTTCTCCCCATCACATCTTGATTAATGGCGCGTGGGACCCGGGGGAGGGCTCGGCCGACTCCCCCGGGCCAACTCCCGACGGGTCCAACTGGTGGTTCTCCTGCCGTCTCCCGAGGTCTCACTGACTGGTGGGGCCTGCTGCCTCCAGGCCGTACAGACAAGCCGTCGTGGGTGCAGGATTCGGCCCTGCGGTGCTGATGTCAGGGCCGGCATGGCAACAGTGCCACGCCGCACGGAGATCTTCCGGGGTACGGCATGCTGTGGCCATGCCTGCCCTTGGTGAGGGGCAGGGTGGGCTTCGCTTTAGCCACGCCCCTGCCTCGTCCCCTTTGATGAGGTCATGGGGTTTGTTGCAGTCGCGGGCCGACTCCCCAAGGCCGGCTTCTCTGGAAGTCGTCCCTGGGACTCGGCCGTGAGCGGGCAGTCGGCCGTCTTGCCGTCGACTCCTCAGGAGGCGGCTCTTCATCCTGGGGTCTTTGAGGGGCGCAGCCCGCCCCGATGACTTGAAAGGTTCTGGGACCCGGGTTGGCCTACCCGTGGCCCATTACTTCGACAGTGATATTTCTCCAAAACCCTCAGCCATTTTCTCCTTTCCAAATATGTCCAAAACCCAAAGTCAAACTCGGCCCCACCGATTTGATCTATCCGGCACCACCGAGTTCATTTGACATAGGCACTGCCAGAAACCCTAGATAATTAGGTCTCACTGATATGGATCTCGGCCTCACTGAGATGGACTTGCAAACTCTCTGTTGCCTATTTTAATTATTTAGGTCTCACTGAAATGTGCAATCGATCCCACCGAGTTTGCCTGACCAACTCTCTGTTTGCTCGTTGCTGAAATCGGTCTCACCAAGTTCATGCAATCGGTCTCACCGAGATGAGGTTTTGCCCTAACCCTAGAACATTGGTCCCACCGAGTTGATCATGTCAGTCCCACCGAGATTCCTAATGTTCACATTTTGAACTAATTTGGTCTCACCGAGTTGGGTAAAATGTGTGTAATGGTTGGATTTTGCGTGGAGGCTATATACCCCTCCACTCCCATCTCCATTTGTGAGAAAGCCATCAGAACGTGCCTACACTTTCACTACTCATTTTCTGAGAGAGAGAGAGAGAGCCACCTACTCATGTGTTGAGACCAAGACATTCCAATCCAACCACAAGAATCTTGATTTCTAGCCTTCCCCAAGTTGCTTTCCACTCAAATCATCTTTCCACCGTAGCCAAATCTGTGAGAGAGAGAGAGAGTTGAGTGTTGGGGAGACTATCATTTGAAGTACAAGAGCAAGGAGTTCATCATCGACACACCATCTATTACCTTTTGGAGAGTGATGTCTCCTAGATTGGTTCGGTGTCACTTGGGAGCCTCCGACAAGATTGTGGAGTTGAACAAAGCAGTTTGTAAGGGCAAGGAGATCACCTACTTCATGAAGATCTACCCGAGTGAGGCAAGTCCTTCATGGGCAATGGCCATGGTGGGATAGACAAGGTTGCTTCTTTGTGGACCCTTCATGGGTGGAGCCCTCCTTGGACTCACGGAACCATTATCCTTCGTGGGTTGAAGTCTCCATCAACATGGACGTCCGATAGAAACATATATCGGAACCACGCCAAAAATCTCCTTGTCTACATCATGTTTGCCTTCGCCAAACCCTTCCCTTTACGTTCATATGCAATGTTTTACTTTCCGCTGCTACACTCTTAGAATTGCATGTGCAGGTTGATACATCTCCAACGTATCTACTTTTGCTAACGCTTTTCCTCTTGTTTTGAACTCTAATTTGCATGATTTGAATGAAACTAACCCCAGACTGACGTTGTTTTCAGCAGAACTACCATGGTGTTGTTTTTCTATAGAAATAAAAGTTCTCGGAATGGAATGAAACTTTGCGAGGATTTTTTATATCAATAAAGAGAACTTCCAAAGCCAAGATCCACCGGAGGGGGCACCTCGGTGGGCACAACCCACCAAGGCGCCCCCCCCCTCCTGGTGCACCCCGGTGGGTTGTCCCCACCTAGTGGCCCCGCAGACCTCAACCCTAATACTATAAAATTACATATTTGGAGAGAAAAATCAGGAAGAAAGAATTATCGCATTCCACGAGATGGAGCCGCCGTTGAGGGAGTCCTGGACTAAGGGGTCCTCTGGCGTCCGACCTATTAGACATAGGCCGGACTGATGGGTCATGCAGATACAAAGGCTGAAGACTCTACCCGTGTCCGGATGGGACTCTCCTTAACATGGAAGGCAAGCTTGGCGACCAAATATGAAGATTCCTTTCTTTTTAACCGACCTTATGTAACCCTAGATCCCTTCGGTATTTATATAAGCCGGAGGGCTAGGTCCGTAGACATATATCCTCATAATCATAGTCAGACAGGCTAGACTTTTAGGGTTTAGCCATTACGATCTCGTGGTAGATCAACTCTTGTAATACTCATATTCATCAAGATCAATCAAGCAGGAAGTAGGGTATTACCTCCATAGAGAGGGCCCGAACTTGGGTAAACATTGCATCCCCTGTCTCCTGTTACCATCGACCTTAGATGCACAGTTCGGGACCCCCTAACCGAGATTCACCGGTTTTGACCCCGACATTGGTGCTTTCAGTGAGAGCTCCATTGTGCCATCATCAAAAGTTTTGATGGCTCCTTCAATCATCCACAATGACAATGTCCAAGGTCAACTCGCATTACGGGCCAACTCGCTTGGCCATCTGGAGCAGATCGAAAGCTACGCCCCTGGCCACCAGGTCAGATTTGGAAGTTTGAACTATGTCACGGATATCTATAGAGACTTGATCTTCGACGGATTCGATGCCACGGCAGCCGCTCCCTGCCACCATGATGAACATGACATAAATCTGTCATCGGAACATACCCAGGAGATAGTACATGTAGCTGCTCCGGCTTTAGATCTAGAGCAGATCGCGCCATCCAAGGACGGGAAGCTTAACCCCACCGTGGAAGCCATAGACTCAGCGACGTTGGAGCCGCACACAGACTTAACTTCAAGTGACATCCATGTCACGGAAACCATGGACTCGTCTCTGGCTACAGGTTCCGAACCTTGTGCGTCTGCGTACGTCGAGCTTGATCGGTCATCGATCGTCAAATTTAGCTCTGTGGACATCTTCCGACACTCGCCCTTGGGCGACGTGTTAAACTCGTTAAGAGCACTATCCTTAGCGGGGGGGCCACAGCCGAATTGTATCCGGTTCGAACCGGAGGCTGATGACGGAGAATTTCTCTTCCCACCCACTGCCCACTTTGTAGCCACTGTCGAAGACTTAACTAACATGCTCGATTACGGCTCCGACGACATCGACCACGCAGCGTCATAACAGTTAATGGAAACACGGAATGCTCCCTCCGCACCGAAGAGCACACCGCTGCCTTAGCAGCAGAAGTACAGAGCGGCCTTTTCAAACAAAACCTTAATTCGGCGGCCGAGCTCCCGGACACTATCAAGAGAGTCCGGACTATTCTGTAGCGGGACAGCTCAGCTCGTCAAGAGCTCGACTAGCAATTCTACCTCCATCCCAGTCCCGACCAAGTAGCGGCAATTGTACCGCGCGTACATAACTACGCACTCAAAATACCATGGGCATGGATGGAGGCATAATTAGCTTGTGATCCACAGTACGGCTTGACCGCCCCCGGACACACACATCCTTTCACTGTTTCCCTTTTTCTCCCTTTTTCAGGTCTCTTTTTCATCGGCCTTCCCTAACGGCTTGACCATCAGTTCTTTTTTTAAGGATAAATACACCAAGACGACAAGAAGCATGGACGTAGGGGGGAAATTTTAGGCGGTTTCTTTAATGATCACTCTACCTATTTTCAGGACCCACACTCAGCTCTCTCTTGGTCGTGGCTTAGCCCGTTGCTTATTGCACTATTTGTATCAATGCGCTCCAACGTATTAGTCAAATTATGATGGAAACAGTTTGCGGCCCAAATTCTGCGGCCTTGGCTCATTACCCTTGCTCTTTTTTCTCTTTTCCTTTTTCTATTGATAACCTTGTCAGATAGCACCCGTACGCTTTGGCACGTTCCAATTTGCCAGGGGCTTCATAGCGCCCCACAACATGGCAACAAAGTCCAAACACTTTCTACTGTTCGGCACCCCGAATTTAGCACTATATGCATTGGCTCCAAATCATGACTTTGGTCAATAGTTGGGTTGCCCAGCTCCTGTGCGTTCTACCCTACGTTCCGCTACATCGGCTAGGGTAGTAAAGGGAGAACTTCTGTGATTGTGCCCTGGTTTACCCGGATAAGCACCTAAGTAGAGAAAGCCGAAAACTGATTGTCATGATGCGGTGAGAGCCGGTCAGCTCTTCGGAGGTCTCAAATTGTTAGAGATGTTTCCGCATTACGCAAGGGATTGGTACTTGCCCGATCAAGTGTTTATAGCTTCCTAGTTCGGATACCAGGGGCTGCGCCTAAATTTTTATCGTCAAACTCCTATGGCTAAGTGAGGGTGTTCAAGCCGCCTAGTCTGATTGCCTGGTTCGATGCTCTAAACACCTCCTTCAAGGACCAAACAATTGGATCAAGAGTGTTTAGATTACATCCCGAACACCCCCGTACTTCCTACGTGGGGGAAGAAGCTGACGACTGGCCAACTCTCAGATTTCACACAATACGGCCGCACAGGAGGTGAATTTTTAAAACAAACCTTATATTACATAACAAAATTTGTTTCATCATACAAGGCAGAGACAACATGAAGATATTCATTCGAAAATAACGTCTTGCGCACATTGCGTTGCCACAATACCAGACCCCTCCAGGACATCGGCAAAATACCGCTCGGGTGTGCGGTGCTCCTTGCCCTCTGGCGGTCCCTCGGTCATAAGCTTGACGGCGTCCATCTTCGCCCACCACACCTTGACGCGGGCGAAGGCCATGCGCGCACCCTCAATGCAGGTCGATTGCTTGACGACGTCTAGCCGAGGACAGGCGCTCACCAGCCGCTTCACGAGCCCGAAGTAGCTGTCGGGCATAGCTTCAGCAGGCCACAACTGGATTATTAGATCCTTCATGGCCAGTTCGGCCACCCTATGCAGCTCGACCAGCTGTTTTAGCTGATTGCTAAAGGGCACTGGATGTTCTAGCGCAAGATATTGTGACCAGAACAAATTCTCCATTGAGCTCCCCTCTTCGGCTCGGAAGAACTCTACAGCGTCGGACACACTGCGCGGCAGATCTGCAAACGCCCCTGGAGAACTCCGAATCCTGGTTAGTAAGAAATACTTCTTCTTCACATACTTGCTTTGCATACTAAACGCCTTACCCGCCGCGATCTTGTTGGCCTCCTAGATCTCCTGAAGGGCACCCTGGGCTTCAACCCGGGCCACTTTAGCGCTTTGGCGAGCCTTGGCGAGTTCGGTCTCCTGAGCCGAAACATCGCACTCCAAGGTCCCGCACTTCTTCACAGCGTCCTGGAGCTCTTGCTGGACCTCGTTCAGCCTGGCCTTAAGCTTCTTACGAGCGGCCTACTCCTTGACAGCTTTCCCCTCGGCTTCGGTCAGGGCCTTTTTAAGGGCCTCGACCTCGGTTATCGCTCCTACACATATCATGACACTACGGTCAATATCCAACATTTATTCTTTCCGAATATATAGCGAGCCATTACATACCTTACTGGTCTTCCAGCTGCTTCCTCGCTTGGCCGAGCTCCTCCTCGGCCCGCTCCAGTCTTTGCTTTAGTCCGGAGACTTCGGCAGTGTGTGAGGTCGCGGCCAGCAACGACACCTGCTTAATCACATAAGACACATTTGGTTAGTTTCCTGCAAAATTTAATTGATCCTTTGTCCGGCTTTTCTTTCCGAACACCGAACAGTGTCTCAGGGGCTACTGTCTATATTGGGATTTTCTCTTTTGTGCTGCTTACCTCAAAACCTGTCAGTAGGCCGCTGTAGGCTTCGGTCAGTCCCCTCTTGATAGACTGAACCTTCTCAAACACCGTACCCATAAGGATACGGTGTTCTCCCACAATGGAAGCGCCTCATAGCACTTCTAGTAGATTATTCGGCGCCTCTGGTTGGATAGAGGTCACCAGCGGGACAGGTACACCTCCTTCTCTTGAAGGAGGATGCTTGTCGGATTCCGGAGCCGTATGGGTCTCCGGATCCATGCTCGGATGGGGGCCGAACTGAGCATGCCCCCCATCGTTAGTCTCCATGGGGGTCTGTTCCCCCATGTGTCCAGCGACCGAGGTTTCGCCCTCCAGCGTCACCATGACGGCCTCCTGAACCTCTCCCTGGCCCGAAGGTCCTTTGGGACAGCACCTTGTCGTCTTCCTTGGCCTTGGGAGAGTAGGCGGCCAGCGGTGACTCACTGGCCATCGCCTTTGAATCCAACGAGCCTCTTGATGAGGATCGCTGGGAGGTGTCGTGGGCCGGACTGCAATAACATGATTAACCATATTAATACCATAAAATGGAGAAGCCGGATAAATGGACGCGTGCGGGTTCTTAGTACTCACGATGCGGCCAGGGGCTTGTTTCGGGGGCGTCGCTCCGGGCTGGTGTCAACGTCCCATGCAGAGTTATCCGCAGGGGGACCCTTCCCCCTCTTGGGCGCCTCCGCCTCCAGATTTGTGGAGGCCGCCCTCTTCTTCCTCCCCCCATCAGGGGGAGAGGTGCTTTCTTCCTCCTCCTCGTCTTCGGCAGTGGAGGAGATAGTCTTGTCTTCGGACGACACGTCCGAAGCTCCCATGCGGCAGAGGCCACTCCGGACCCCCTTGGCTTTCTTCTTGGCCTTCTTCTTGGGCGCCTTATAGGGTGCCGGCACCAGCATCTTCGCCAGAAGCGGGATGACTGGTTCTTCAGGCAATGGATCCGAATAGTGGATCCGCTCCGCCCTCTCCGTCCATATCTAAAAAAACAATAGTGATAAGGTTTCGATATCCTCCTTGAAGCAAGCGATTAGAGAATGCGCCTTGAGACGGGAAAGGCTTACCGCATTAGCAGAATGGGTAATATTGTGCCCGTGGTCCGAGTCTATGGCGGGCGGCGTTTCATTGCCCATAAAGAGCAACTTGCAGGAATCCTCGTGAGTGGTTCCGAAGAGCCTTTCCAAAATTATGTGCTTCTTTGGGTCGAATTCCCATAAGGGGCAGCTTCGGATCTGGCACGGGAGGATCCGGCGAACCAGCATCGCCTGGATTACGTCGACGAGCTTGATGTTTTTATCCACCATGCTCTGAATGCGCGTTTGCAGCGCTATCAGCTCATCCGACGAAGACCAATTCGGGCATTTCTCTATCTAGGAGGTGAGCCGCATTGGGTCTCCGGAGTTGAATTCGGGAGCCGCGGCCCAGGTGGCGCCTTGGGGCTCTGTGATGTAAAATCATAGTTTTGCCACTCCTTGACAGTCTCCACAAAAGTACCCTGGGGCCATGTGACATTGCGCATCTTGTTCACCATAGCGCCTCCGCACTCCACGTGCTGACCATCCACCACCTTCGGCTTCACGTTGAAGATCTTGAGCCACAGCCCGAAGTGGGGTTGGATGCGGAGGAAGGCCTCACACACGACAATGAATGTTGAGATGTTGAGGAAGGAGTTCAGGGCTAGATCATGGAAATCTAGCCTGTAATAGAACATAAGCCCGTGGACGAAAGGGTGGAGAGGAAACCCTAACCCGCGGATGAAACGAGGGATGAACACCACCCTCTCGTTGGGCTTCGGGGTGGGGACGATTTGCCCCTTAGCTGGAAGCCGGTGGGCGATTCCTTTCGCCAGATACCCGGCCTCCCGAAACTTGGTGATGTCCTTCTCCCTAACGGAGGAGGCCATCCACTTGCCTTGCCCTCCAGATCCGGACATGGCTGAGGGCTTACTTGAGGCGGAAAAGATGAGAGCTTGGGTGCTGGATCTCAAGAATGGAAGGGCAGAGAGATATAAGGCGTGGGTGAAGAAAGAGAGTCCTTATCTCCTTATAAAGGTAGTGAATATTAAGTGCCTCCCTGTAACGCCCCGAGACCGATGTGCCACGTGTCCTCTAGTTATTCGATGTGGTTGCCTTGTCATTGCTTGCATGTCATGCATTGCATATCATGTCATCATGTGCATTTCATTTGCATACGTGTTCGTCTCATGCATTCGAGCTTTTTCCCCGTTGTCTGTTTTGCATTCCGACGCTTCATTCTCCTCCGGTGGTCATTTCTACCTTGTTTTCATGTGTGGGGGTTAAACATTGCCGGATTGGACCGAGACTTGCCAAGCAGCCTTGGTTTACTACCGGTAGACCGCCTGTCAAGTTTTGTGCCATTTGGACTTCGTTTGATACTCCAACGGTTAACCGAGGGACCGAAAAGGCCTCGTGTGTGTTGCAGCCCAACACCCTTCCAAAGTGGCCCAAAACCCACTTAAACCTCCTCCATCATCTCGGTCATTCGATCACGATCGCGTGGCCGAAAACCGCACCTCATTTGGACTCTCCTAGCTCCCTCTACCTATAAATATGTGCACCCCGTTCATTTTAACCGACGAAACCCTAGTCTCCTTCCTCCTCCAGCCGCCGGACGTGTCCGACCGGGCCGGACACGTCCGCCCCGCTTCCCTCCGCCATTCCTCGCCCGCCACGTGGCACCCCGGCGTCGCGCCGCCGCCATGGCCTGCGGAAGCCCGCGGCCGGCCCTCCTCCGCGCCGACCGGGCCCAAGCCCCGCGCCTCCAGCCCGT
>NC_041392.1:536210292-536241795 GCF_002162155.2 Triticum dicoccoides
GACCTCGCCGCGCCCCGATCCGGTCGCCGGCCGCCGGATCCGGCCACCCCATCCTCCCGCCGGCGGCTGCTTCTTCTTCCCTGACAAATCCGGCCGGTTACAGTGTCTCCGTCCATGCCTCGGTTCGCGCGTCGGATGAACCCTAGATCTGGAGGTCTATTTTTTTCACTAAGTCCCCGAGATTTCCATGTTTCATATGGCCATGTTCATTGTGTCGTAACTCTGCATCCGTAGCTCCGATTCATGCATATAGCATATCAAAATGTTCGTCTCAGAGAGTACATCATTTCATCTCATTGCATCATTTTCATTTGAGTTCATCTTGATGCCCGAAATGCTGTTAGAAGAGTGCTACTTGAGTTATTTGTCAGATCTGCTGCTCTATTTAGATATTTGTCATTTTTGCCATGATTATTGTGTGCATGATATGCCCATGAGCTCTACATATGTTTTGTTAAGGGTTTTGCCATCTTTCCAGAGGTGCAACCCATGTATTTTTGTGATGTGTGTGGTGACTAGTGCAAGCTTGCAAAGTGAAGCACTTGGTAATGCTGATTTCAGGGACTTAGCATTTCCACTAAGTCCTTGAGCTGTTTATCTCATTATGCCATATGTTCATGTTGTTTCCTAGTGATCCGTACCTCTTTTGAGGATGATCAGTAAGGTTGTTTTGTTAATCTTGTAGTTCTCTATCCATTCATGTCTTTGTTTGCAATTATGGAGCACCCTAGCTTGAGTCAATCGAGCTCTACTTTTGCTGCTTCGTGAATCTGGGCAGATTGTCTACTTGTTAGCGATTTTGCCGAGGATGTTGTAGTTGATCCGTGCATGCTATGCTATTGTTCTTGTCATGCCTAGCTTGTATTTTGTGTATTTTTGATGGGTGTATGCTTAGCTTGTCATGACTTTCTCCGTAGTGAGTGCATCGAGCTCATAATCATGCCTACTTGATATCTGTTTCAGCATGCTCCAGTTTTCACTAAGTCTGAGAACTGATTATATTTTTGCCATGTTCACATGCTTGCAATTGTATTTTCTGATCCCTTTTGGCTCAAGGTCACTAAGGGACTTTTGTTAAGCTCTTTGAGTAGCTCCATTCCATGCTTTACTTTTCCATGTTCAGGTCCTGTAGCATATAGTTTTCATGCTTCGAAGAGTGCTATCTGATCTGAAATTCCAGACAATTGTTAATTTCACAAAGTCTGAGATCTGTTTACCATATGCATTTTTGCCATGCTTGTTTGAATCTGTTAATGTATGAATTGGCCGTAGCTCAGTGCTAGACTTTTGTTAAGAATCATGAATGCATCCCTGCCATGTATTTTGTTGCCATGTTTGAGTGTCGTAGCATGTTCATCTCGTTGCATTTAGATGGCTACTTGCTGTATATCGCAGACCGGTGCCATATTTGAATTGCTTGCCATTTCCAAACCGTAACTCCGATTCCGGTGATCTTTATATCGCTTTCAAGCGATTTCATCTCACCTTTCCAGTGGCACACTTGGATTTACAAGTTGAGGCCAGGTTCAAGCATTCCTTTGTAAATCATGCATATGCATCGCATCCCGCATCTCGCATATCATATCATGTTCTTGTGTTGGTTGTTTACTATGATGTGTGCTTCTTTCCGGTGTTTGCTTCTTCGGGTTGGTTCCAGTAAAGTCGCATTTGTGAGGACCCGTTCGTCTACGTCCGTTTGTCTTCTTCATGGACCCTTTCTTCTTCCTTGTGGGATTTCAGGCAAGATGACCATACCCTCGAAATCACTTCTATCTTTGCTTGCTTAGTTGCTCGCTCTTTTGCTATGCCTATGCTGCGATACCTACCACTTGCTTATCATGCCTCCCATATTGTTGAACCAAGACTCTAACCCACCTTGTCCTAGCAAACCGTTGATTGGCTATGTTGCCGCTTTGCTTAGCCCCTCTTATAGCGTTGTTAGTTTTAGGTGAAGATTGAAGTTTTGTTCCTTGTTGGAACATGGAGATGTTGTTCCTGGTTGGAACATGTTTACTTGTTGGGATATCACAATATATCTTATTTAATTAATGCACCTATATACTTGGTAAAGGGTGGAAGGCTCGGCCTTATGCCTGGTGTTTTGTTCCACTCTTGCCGCCTAGTTTCCGTCATATCGGTGTTATGTTCCCGGATTTTGCGTTCCTTACGCGGTTGGGTTATAATGGGAACCCCTTGACAATTCACCTTGAATAAAACTCCTCCAGCAAGGCCCAACATTGGTTTTACCATTTGCCACCTAGCCTTTTCTTTCCCTTGAGTCGGCCGGCTCAAGGGTCATCTTATTTTAACCCCCCCGGGCCAGTGCTTCTCTAAGTGTTGGTCCAACTGAGCGACGTACGAGGCTACCAGGGGCAACTCTGGGCTGGCTTACCCGACGTCTTGCTCATCCGGTGTGCCCTGAGAATGAGATATGTGCAGCTCCTATCGGGATTTGTCGGCACATCTGGGTGGCTTTGCTGGTCTTGTTTTACCTTTGTCGAAATGTCTTGTAACCGGGATTCCGAGTCTGATCGGGTCTTCCCGCTAGAAGGTCTATTTCTTCGTTGACCGTGAGAGCTTGTCATGGGCTAAGTTGGGACACCCCTGCAGGGTTTTGAACTTTCGAAAGCCGTGCCCACGGTTATGGGCAGATGGGAATTTGTTAACGTCTGATTGTAGAAAACCTGAAGTTGACCTTAATTAAAATGTATCAACCGTGTGTGTAACAGTGATGGTCTCTTTCCGGCGGAGTCCGGGAAGTGAACACGGTGTTGGAGTTATGCTTGACGTAGGTTGTTTTAGGATCACTTCTTGATCATACTTTTGTCGACCGTGCTTTGCCTTCTCTTCTCGCTCTCATTTGCGTATGTTAGCCCATACATGCTAGTCGCTTGCTGCAGCTCCACCTCATACCTTTTACCTTACCCATAAGCTTAAATAGTCTTGATCACGAGGGTGCGAGATTGCTGAGTCCCCGTGGCTCACAGATTACTTCGAAAACCAGTTTGCAGGTGCCGATGAGCCCGGGCAGACGATGCAACCAAGCACAGGAGGAGCTCGATGAAGATCTTGTCCTTTGTGGTGTTTCGTTCTAGTTGATCAGTAGTGGAGCCCAGTTGGGGTCGATCGGGGACTTTGTCGCATTTGGGGTTCTTCTTTTATTTTGGTTCCGTAGTCGGACCCTGATTGTATTTGGATGTTGTAATGCTTTATTCATGTAATTGTTTGAAGTGGCGATTGTAAGCCAATTATGTATCTTTTCCCCTATTGTATTACATGGGTTGTTTGCGAAGATTACCTCACTTGCGACATTGCTTTCAATGCGGTTATGCCTCTAAGTCGTGCTTCGACACGTGGGAGATATAGCCGCATCGAGGGCGTTACACTCCCCACTAGCCTTAAAACTCGCCTGATCCCAAGGGTTGTGTAAATGGCACGGTTATATTACCCATGCCCGTATTGATGAGAATCCTGCAATAAGGGGACACGATCTCTGCTTTGACAAGATGTGCCAATGGAAACCGCATCTTGAAACGCGGAACGGTAGACAAAAACGGTTCGACATAATGACCGGACAGGCGTGATGTCATCTTGCAAAAAGTTGTCAGCAGATGGGACTCATGAAATATTATACTCTCTACGGCTGTGTGTGCGGTACTTGTGTTGCAGATCCGAACATGTTCATTACGTCCGAAGACTATCTTGGAGTACTCGGAAAGGGGAACCCGTCTTGCAATGCCGAAGACAATCTGCGCGTCGGACACCTCGTCATTGAAGCCTGGTTCAGGGGCTACCGAGGGAGTCCTGGACTAAGGGGTCCTCGGGCATCCGACCTATTAGACATAGGCCAGACTGATGGGCCGTGAAGATATAAAGGCCGAAGACTCTACCCGTGTCCGGATGGGACTCTCCTTAGCGTGGAAGGCAAGCTTGGCAACCAAATATGAAGATTCCTTTCTCTATAACCGACCTTATATAACCCTAGATCCCTCTGGTATTTATATAAACCGGAGGGCTAGGTCCGTAGACATATATCCTCATAATCATAGTCAGAGAGGCTAGACTTTTAGGGTTTAGCCATTACGATCTCGTGGTAGATCAACTCTTGTAATACTCATATTCATCAAGATCAATCAAGTAGGAAGTAGGGTATTACCTCCATAGAGAGGGCCCAAACCTGGGTAAACATTGTGTCCCCTGTCTCCTATTACCATCGACCTTAGACGCACAGTTCGGGACCCCCTACCCGAGATCCGCCGATTTTGACACCGACAGCCGTCACCTCCTGTTCTTCATCGGGAGGCCAGATCTGGAGTCCGTTTGGGGCTCCGGAGAGGTGGATCTTCGTTCTTCATCATCACCAACCCTACTCCATCGCCAATTCCATGATGCTTCCAACCGGGAGTGAGTAATTCCTTCATAGGCTCGCTAGTTGGTGAGGAGTTGTGTTGGGGATATGAAGCCCATGGAGATAGAAGCCCATGAAGACGTGAAGATGGTGGCGCTTTACGAAGGCCCAAGGTCCAAAGGCGGGGTAAAGCATGTAGATGTAAACCGACTTTGTCATGTAACTTGTATTGTAAGTTAGAGGAATAGAGACCGAGCCGGACACTTCTATGATCCGGCCTCGGGACTCTGTAAACCGGCGGGCATCAACCTATGTATATAAATGGACGACCCGGCCACGGTTTAGGGACAACAGACAACAACTCGAGAGCCAGGCAAAGCGGATTCGCTCCCTGATCATCGAAACCCTAGAAATACCAATCACAACTAGACGTAGGCTTTTACCTTCATCGAAGGGTCCAAACTAGTATAAAATCCCTCGTGTTCCTTGTCCGGTTTAACCCCTTTAAGCTAACCCGTAGCGATGGCTCCACGACTAAGTCCTTTCACGAGGACATCTACCGTGACAAACCCACGACAGTTGGCGCCCACCGTGGGGCTATCGCATGATGGTTTCGAGTTCTTGAAGGGCAGCTTTGATGGACTCAAGGGATACGTTGTGGGCCGGATGATGAAGAGTCGTCGCGACAAGATCTACATTGACAACGCAGGATGGGGTCCCGAGGCCGGTTCAATCGAATACGGGTACAGGGTCCCCTTTGGTGGGATTCACGTCTTCATCTGCAAGATCGGCGAACCGGGCCCTGAGCCGGACACCTGCACCGACATCATTGAGACGGCTCAGCGTGCAAGCCCTTCCCTTGTATAGCCCGCAGCAAGGCATGTTTTCGTAGGTGTCATCCATGGAGCGGAATATGAGGATGGACCGACATCTGATGGAGAAATCGTTGTCTGCTTTGACAGCGAGTCTTCAACTGGAGAGACCGAATTGCTGTATCAGTTGCAGGACGGCCGGATTATCGGAGGTTCTGATGGCAACAGTATTCCGGACCCCCTCGATCTGCCAATCCGGGTCGCTATCTTCATGGCCGGTACATAATTAGCACACCACTCATCAACTGCCACGTCAATGCTCTCCGGTTCAACGACATCAATGCCGGCGGGAGAAGGGGCTCTGCACCCCCTCCGGCTCAAGTTCTGTCTGATTTGTTCGACACTTTGGCAACATAGATGGCCGCAGAGGTGGATGTAGTAGCCCGGGACCAGCACAATGCGGAGATTGTAAAGGTGAAAGATCAAATAACTCAGGCTAAAGCGGACCTAGCGGCAGAGAACGCTAGGATGGCTACGGAACGGGCCGAGTTGGAAGCTTAGGCCTACCGGCTTAGGCTGGATCAGAATGCCTCACAGGAAGTCATGAGAAGAAGATACCGGTCGCATCTCCTGCCGGGTTATGAGCCAAGAAATCTCTTCAACACGCCAGGAGCAGGAACTAGTAACCAGCCTGTGTTAAACGTGACGGAGGTGCCGGGAACAGGAATGCCGGTTCAGCCGCGCATGATGGACCCGCCTCATCAAAGCAACATTGTGCCGCAGTATGTTCCGATGCCCTCGGGGCATTACTCCAACCCGTTGGACAACATTGTGGCCGCCGCTTCACGATTGGCAGCCCTCACAACCGACGATGAGTCACCAGTTGCGATTGAGGCACGACGGGCCAGAGAGCTCCTTCAAACAGCTTTAAACCAACAGCAGGCTTATTCGCATAGTCGCGAGAGGATTCATTCCACCCCCCGCCCGAGCCGGAGTTACAGCAGGCACGTTGAGGATGAACCGGCCATGTCAAGCAGTGCACGCCGCCGTAACTCGCCATGAGGTCACAACCCGGCAGGTGGCGATGCTAATGCGCAGGATGTGGTGGATCATGGTCATGCACATCGAGAGGCCGAGTTAGCAACTCTGCATGGAGCTCGTCAACCTACTCCGGTTCACCCTACCGCTTCAGTGGAGCTAGGTGTGGTCTTCAGTTCCTTAGGGGTGCCGTGTCTCACCCCCGCTTTATGTAATGTGCGACTGCCCAAGGATTTTAAAGGCACTCGTAAGGTGCCCAATTACACTGCTGATTTGCAACCAGAGGCATGGGTTGAAAGCTACAAGATGGCAATGGAGATGTTAGATGTGAATGAAGCGATGTGTGCTAAATACTTCACCATGATGTTGGAGGGGACAGCTCGTACTTGGTTAAAGAGCTTGCCAGCTAACTCTGTCGGATCATGGGCCAAATTAAAGCACCGGTTTATCCATAATTTTAAGGATACTTGTAAGCAGCCTTTGTCAATTGTGGACCTGGACACTTATGTTCAAGAGGATGGGGAGTCTACAACCCATTGGGTGAAGCGGGTCTCAGCTATTCTGCATTCGTCGGATCGCATCAATGCGGACACCGCAGTGTTAACATTGGAGGGCAATTGCCGGTTTCTGCCGCTAAAACAGAAGTTAGGAAGGCTCAAACGCCATTGCAATGATACGTCAACGCTTATGGCCGCTTTGGTTAAATATGTCGATTCAGATAATACCAAAGACCCTGACTCACAGGAGGACAAACCGGGGAAAGGGAAAAAGAACGGCAACACCAAGGGACAGCAGGATAACTCGGCAGGTCGACAATAGTTTGGACTTTGTGGCTAACACCAATGCTCAGGATAATAGTCAGCATCGTAAGGGCAAACAACCCCAGAGGGGCGGAGGTTCGGGCCCCAATCTGGAGCGCCTGTCAAATCAACCTTGTCCAAAGCATGGATCAAAGGAGAAGCCGGCGTCACATCTTTGG
Source organism: Triticum dicoccoides (assembly GCF_002162155.2). Taxonomy (NCBI): domain Eukaryota; kingdom Viridiplantae; phylum Streptophyta; class Magnoliopsida; order Poales; family Poaceae; genus Triticum; species Triticum dicoccoides. The sequence goes on from NC_041392.1 coordinate 536,217,470, forward strand.
AAGGACTGTTATATCATGCGAGAGTTCAAGAACTCCAACATGTTTCAATACGACAATGGCCCGCTCGGCGGTTCAGGAGGTGGTTTTCATGGGCCGGGTTATGGAGGTGGTAGCTCCGGTTCAGGATTTCAAGGCAATCAAACCGGCCATAAAAATCAGGGGAACCAGGGCAACCAGGGAGGTTATAACCATCAGGGGAATCAGCAGCAGCAGCGGTCGGGTTATCAGAGCAATCCGAAGCAGTTGAATAGTGGGCAGTATCATGTTTTCACCACTAGCTTGTGCAAGCATGATCAAAAGCTTCACAAGAGGGCTGTGAACTCTGTTGAACCGGCAGTGCCCCAGTATCTGCGCTGGTCTGAGCAACCCATTTTATGGAGTAGAGAGGATCACCCACCCCGGGTTGATAATCCAGGTCATCTGGCCTTAGTGGTGGCACCCCAGGTTGGGGGGTATAAGTTCACCAAGGTGCTCATGGATGGGGGAAGCAGTATCAATATTCTCTACTATGATACCTTCCGCCGTATGGGGTTGACAGATAAGAATCTTAAACCGTCGGACACCGTTTTTCATGGTGTGGTGCCCGGTAAATCTGCATATCCGGTGGACAAGATAGCCCTGGAGGTGGCCTTTGGAGATAATCATGATTCAAGGTCAGAAACATTGAATTTTGAGGTGGTGAAAATCAAGAGTCCGTATCACGCTCTGTTTGGGCGACCGGCTTATGCCAAGTTCATGGCGAGGCCGTGTTATGTTTATCTGCAGCTTAAGATGCCAGGTCATAAGGGGACCATCACAGTACATGGGAGCAGGAAGATTGCTTTGGAATGCGAGGAAGGTGATGCGGCTTATGCTGAGTCGGTTTGTGCCACGGAAGAGCTAAAGTTTTACAAAGACAAGGTTAATCAGGCAGATATGACTTCTTTGAAAAAGCCAACTACGGAGCACGATCCGGCGTTGAAGTTTAAATCGGCCACAGACACTAAGATGGTTGATTTTGTTCCTGGCGATTCATCCAAGCAGTTCAGCATCAGCGCTAACCTGAATCCCAAATAGGAAAGCGCGCTCATTGAGTTCATCCATGAGAACCGGGACATCTTTGCATGGAAGCCTTCTGACATGCCAGGTGTATCGAGGGAACTCGCTGAGCACACACTTAATATTGATCCTAAGTTTAAACCGGTCAGACAGTTTCTCCGCCGCTTCAATGAAGATTGGCGCAAGGCTATTGGTGAATAGGTAGCTCGGTTGTTGGCCGCAGGGTTTATGGCAGATGTCCGCGGCTTAACGGCAAGATGCTCCAGGATATGCAGCAACGCACAAAGTCGACGCCTGATAAACCGTTGGCCATAAAGGCTCGGAGCTTGGTGAGTTGAGGGGCATATGAGGCCCGTTCCATAGCACTTAAACATTGCAGCAGTGGATGAGTGTTGGAGAGCCGATGGGCATGGTAGCCCGGCAGAGGGTTCTCGTCTTGAGGGGAGGTATCTTTACAGTAGAACCAAGTTTGGTTCCAATCTTTGGGGTGGCTGTGCAGCTTGGCATGAGGAAATTTGACCTCTTTTCTTTTTTGAATTGAGAAACCCCCAAGTTCAGTGTTGGGTTTGTCTACAAATTCAGTGCACCGGTTCAGATGGAAAAAATCCCGGAACAAATCAGCAGCTGGTTCTTCGTGTAGATACACTTCATAGAAGACTTGGAAGTTGTATATATTGGAAACTGAGTTAGGTCCAATATCTTGAGGGTGGAGCTGGAAACTGGCAAGCACATCCCGGAAAAACTTTGACCCGGGCGGTTTGAAACCACGTCCTATGTGGTCAACAAATACCACTACCTCACCCTGCTTAGGAGTAGGAGGATTCTCCGATCCAGGAACTCGCCACCGGATTTCATTCTTTTTGGCAAAGTACCAATCCTGGCCATTCTGTTAAGCTGTTCTTCGGTGACTCGGGAAGGAGCCCAGTTACAAGCATAGAACTGTTTGGCCATTGCAAGAGCAAAGCTGAAAGGAAATACCGGTTTACAAATCGTTCTTGGTGATATATAAGATGTGACGGCATAAAGACATACAGGTATGTAAATTGCGTAAACCGGAGGCTGATACAATAATGAATGACAAGGCAATACCAGAACAAGGGTATGCACATGCTGTTAAACCGGAGTATAACAACGGAGGTACAAGGCTTGTTCGGTTCACCAGGGGTCTAATGGTATATGATAGATTGCTTTTACAAAGGTAAACCGCTTATGTGGTAAAGAGGATACAGATCTAATGCAAGAATGACTAAGTAAGGTAAAAACAGATTTCATAAGGTTGCAGTGAAATTTTGGGTCTACCATAAGACAGGAAAATAAAAGGATTTAGACCTAAAAGGTTGATCTCGAAGCAGTTCATAAGGGACCAGATCAATGTTTTATGCGCATAAAGGTTTGTTTTGGTAACACAAGATAAGCCATTACGTGGAATACATCAGGTTTGAAGTTTTTATCCATGGACTAAGAAGAAACAAGGGAAGAACAGCGTCCGAGTCTCGATGAACTTCGACGAATGAGGAAACCCTAGATAGATCTACAATGGAGAAAGGAAGGAACTTACAGTGGCTGTTGAAGCAGCGGAGGTATGCCGCGGTTCTCTGGTGCAACCAGGTTGATGCAGCAGCCGGCGGAGAGACGGAGGTGAAGCTCGGTGACGGCGGCGGCGCTCAGGGGGAGAGATGTCGCAAGGAGGAAGAAGAAGTGAAGGAGACGAAGGGGAAAAGGAGAAGGGCCCGTGGTCCTATTTATAAGGCAAAGCGATAAGCGACAAGTGCGGGAATCGAGGAGCTCAAAAATGGATAGTTAATAAGGATGTCGCCTTGATGGTTGGATATTCATTAATGAAGGGAATCTTCGGCTTCAACGAATAGATGATGTCACGGATCTAAAGGATGACATCACGGCGGTTTACCAGATTTATATGAAGGTGATAGGGCAAGAATTTTTCTAAGTATTGAAGATTGACATGAACAAGTTCAAATCAATCTGGGGCCTAATGTTGGGGATATGACTACTCGAGGTAAACCGGCTAGGAGTGGTCGGGTTAGCTCCATGAAGATAGAAGCCCATGAAGACGTGAAGATGGTGGCGCTACGAAGGCCCAAGGCCCAAAGGCGGGGTAAAGCATGTAGATGTAAACCGACTTTATCATGTAACTTGTACTGTAAGTTAGAGGAATAGAGACCGAGCCGGGCACTTCTATGATCCGGCCTCGGGACTCTGTAAACCGGCGGGCGTCAACCTATGTATAAAAAGGGACGACCCGGCCGCGGTTTAGGGACAACAGACAACAACTCGAGAGCCAGGCAAAGCGGATTCGCTCCCTGGTAATCGAAACCCTAGCAATACCAATCACAACTAGATGTAGGCTTTTACCTTCATCAAAGGGGCCGAACTAGTATAAAATCCCTCGTGTCCCTTGTCCGGTTTAACCCCTTTAAGCTAACCCGTAGCGATGGCTCCACGACTAAGTCCTTTCACGAGGACATCTGCCGTGACAAACCCATGACAAGTTGGGTGAGATTCATCATGTAATCGAGTTAGTTTTGTTAGGGTTTGATCCCTAGTATCCACTATGATCTGAGATTGATGTTGCTATGACTTTGCCATGCTTAATGCTTGTCACTATGGGCCCGGGTGCCATGATTTCAGAACTGAACCTTTTTATGTTATCACCATTATATCCATGTTCTAGATCCGATCTTGCAAGTTATAGTCACCTACTACGTGTTATGATCCGGCAACCCCAGAGTGACAATAGTCGGGACCACTCCCGGTGATGACCGTAGTTTGAGGAGTTCATGTATTCACCATGTGTTAATGCTCCTGTTCTCTATTAAAAGGAGGCCTTAATATCCCTTAGTTTCCAATTGGACCCCGCTGCCACGGGAGGGTAGGACAAAAGATGTCATGCAAGTTCTTTCCATAAGCACGTATGTCTATTTACGGAATACATGCCTGCATTATATTTATGAACTGGAGCTAGTGACGTATCGCCCTAGGTTATAACTATTTGATGATGAATATCATCCAACAAGTCACCGATCCAATGCCTACGAATTTATCTTATATTGTTCTTGCTAAGTTACTATTGCTATCGTTACTGTTGCACTTGCTACAAAATTACTGCTATCACCGTTACTATTACCATTGCTACTATTACTACTATCAAAACTATCATATTACTTTGCTACTGATCACGTTGCTGCAGATAATTAATCTCCAGGTGTGGTTGAATTGATAACTCAGCTGCTAATACCTTCAAATATTCTTTGGCTCCCCCTCTGTCGAATGTATAAATTTGGGTTGAATACTCTACCCACAAAAACTGTTGCGATCCCCTATACTTGTAGGTTATCAAGACCTTTTTCTGGCGCCGTTGTCGGGGAGCATAGCTATATTTGTTGAGTCACTCGGGATTATTATCAATTTATCACTATGAAGAATCTAAAGGATGCTAATACTAAGATTTATCCCTCTAAGACGAGGGGAGGTAAGGAACTGTCATCCAGTTCTGCTTTAGATTCACCTTCTATTATAAGTAAACTTGCAACACCACCACATGCCATTAATCCTGATATGTCGCAAGTTATTGATGAGGCTACTTCTGCTATGAATGATACTTATGATGATGCTAGTACCTTGCTTGATGATAATGATGTGCCACTTGGTAATTTTCTTAATGAACAAATTGCTAGAGTAATACAACATGATGTTGTTGAATCTGATGATGAGCTTGAAACTGAAACACCTACTAGAACTATCCTTCCTAGATATGAATTGCCTAAGGTACCGGAAGGTTATGTTATGAATGAGGAGACAACTAGAGATATTCTTGCTTGTAAGGATAGAGATGATTTAGAGAAATTATTATCCAAGTATAAAGAAAAATCTCTGAATGCTAGAATGAAATATGATCCTAAGTTTGCTACTTCACCTATCTTTATTGATGATAAGGATTGTGAATTCTCTGTCAACATAGAGTTAATTACTTTGATTGAATATGATCCTTCCCATGGTTATGAAACTGAAACTGTTGTGGCACATCTTACTAAGTTGAATGGCATAGCTGCCCTTTTTACTCATGATGAGAGGACTCATTATTACTATATTCTCAAATTATTTCCGTTCTCATTAAAGGGTGATGCTAAAGCTTGGTACAATACTCTTGCTCCTGGTTGTGTGCGTAGTCCCCAGGATATGTTTTATTACTTCTCTGAAAAATATTTCCCTGCTCATAAGAAACAAGTTGCTTTACAGGAAATATTTAACTTCGTGCAAATTAAAGGAGAGAGTCTCCCACAAGCTTGGGGGAGGCGTTTCCCGTTACTTAATGCTTTGCCTGATCATCCTCTTAAGAAAAATGAAATACTTGATATCTTCTATAATGGACTAACCGACGCTTCTAGGGATTTCCTACATAGTTGTGTTAGTTTTGTTTTCAAGGAATAAACTGTTGGGCAAGCTGAAGAATTATTGAATAACATATTGAAAAATTATGATGATTGTACTCTTCCTGAACCACCGCCTAAACCCACTCCGAAGAAGAGGGGTATATTATATCTCAGTCCTGAAGATATGCAAGAGGCAAAGAAATCTATGAAGGAAAAAGGGTTGAAGTTGATGATGTTAAAAATTTACCTCCTATCAAAGAAATACATGGGCCTAATACACCACCACCTCCTAAGGTGGTAGAGGTAAATTCTCTTATGAAATTCAGGGATAATGACAATCCTCACAATATGCACCCTAGCCAATACATTTATGAGTTTAAAAACTATATTAGAAAACAAGATCACTTCAATGCAAATGTTATGAAACAATTGAAAAACAATTCTGATATGATTGCTCGCTTGAGTGACTTGTTATTTAGAATCTCAAATGATGTTAGTGGTGTTGGAAAGCATGCTTCTATGGTACAAACCCTATTAGAACAAGTTGCTAAATCACAAAGAGAGTTGCTAGATGAAATGTACAATAATATACATGACTTTGATGTTAGAGTTGCAACTAGAGGAGGTAAAATGACTCAGGAACCACTTTATCCTGAGGGACATCCAAAAAGAATTGAACAAGATTCACAAAGGAACAACACCACTGCACCTAGTCCATCTAAAAAGAAAAGGAAAAAGAAAAATGATAGGACTTCACATGCTTCTAGTCAACCTGAAGTAGAAAAACCTCCTGATAATGATAATGAAGTTTCTATCTCTGATGCTGAAACTCAACCTGGTAGTGAACACTCACCTTCTGATAATGAAAAAGATAATGATGAGGTTCATGAAAATACTCAGCCAAATAGTAAAGAACCAGACAATGATGTTGAGATAGAACCACCAGTTGATCTTGATAACCCACAACCTAAGAATAAAAGATATGATAAAAGAGACTTCATTGCTAGAAAACACGGTAAAGAAAGAGAATCGTGGGTTCAAAAACCTATGCCATTTCCACCCAAGTCAACTAAAAATAAAGATGATGAAGAATTTGAACGCTTTGCTGAAATGTTGAGGCTAGTCTTTTTGCGTACTCGCTTGACTGATATCCTTAAAATGCCTCCTTATGCAAAGTATATGAAAGAAATCATCACCAATAAGAGAAAAATATCGGAAGCTGAAATCTCCACTATGCTTGCTAATTGTACTTTTAAGGATGGAGTACCTAAAAAACTAGGAGATCCGGGGATACCAACTATACCTTGCTCTATCAAAAAGAACTATGTGAAAACTGTTTTATGTGATTTAGGAGTTGGTGTTAGTGTTATGCCTTTCTCTTTATATAAAAGACTTGATTTGAATAAACTCACACCTACTGAAATATCATTGCAAATGGCTGACAAATCTACTGCCATACCTATCGGTATTTTTGAGGATGTGCCCGTTGTTGTTGCTAATGTTACTATTTTGACTGACTTTGTTATACTTGAGATGCCCGAGGACAACAACATGTCGATTATCCTTGGTAGACCCTTCTTGAATACTGCAGGGGCTGTTATTGATTGCAATAAAAGCAATGTCACATTTCATATCAATGGTAATGAGCATACGTTGCACTTTCCGAAAAAACAATTCCAAGTGAATGGTATTAATGCTATTGAAAAATCTCCGACAATCACTATTGGAAGTTTTCAAATACCTCTACCTACTGCGAAAAAGAAATATGAAATGCTTATTGTTGGGGACATTCATATCCCCGTTGAGGTAACTTAGTGATTTAAGAAAGTTCTTCAGTTTCATGCTAATCGAAAGTGGTTATTAATAAGACCTGATCAACCTTATTAGTGGATCATTTTTTAGAGGTATGAAGTTGATGAATTTAGTAAGCACTACCTTCTGTCCCTACCTTTTGTTTTCTGTTTTATTAGTCAAATAAAATAAAATGCCATGTTTTGTCTGTTTTTTGAATTTCTGTGCAATAAAAAATGACCCAAAAATAAAAGTTCTCAAAATGCCTTGAAAATTTAATATGATTTTTTCTAAAAATTTAAGAATTTTGGGTGCAAATAACACCAGAGGGAGGTGCACTAGGTGGGCACAACCCACCTGGGCATGCCAGGACCCCCAGGAGCGCCCTGGTGGGTTGTGGTCCCCACGTGGGCCCCCTCACTTATCTCTTTACACCACATCATCACCTACCTCCAGAAAAAATTCTCCATTGCTCTCTCAATCCTGTGTTCTTGCTCTCAAACCCGTGGATTTCGATCTCTTTGCTCGAAGCTTCATTTCTGAAACTATTTCGGGGGATTGTTGCTTGATATGTGACTCCAACGTTTGTCCAATTAGTTTTTGTTTTTATTGTTTATATTTTGAATAATTAGCTACTCTTGGTGCTACTGTAGATGAGCTTGCATGTTGAATTCTTAGAGTTCTAAGTAGTTTGAATGCTTGCTATGGCCTCTATGTATCCCTATGAGCAGTTGGTATCATTTTTGTGAAGTTTTGTTGAAAAAATTTTGTGGACTAAAAATTTCAGAATTTTTGTTTATAGGAAAAACATGAATATATTTAGGAAGTTTGGTTCCAAGAAGAACTCCAAGGGAGTTATTGGGGAGTCGTTTGATAGTGATCTCCACCCCCGGAGGTTGGCGGAGGTACGGCCGTGTGAATGGCTGCATACCCCGTTCATGGAAGAGGCTGGAATCCTGCAAGAGTTTACACAATATGCTGCTAATGCCGGCCTCACCGACTTCATCGCAGTTGAATGTGAACAGTATCATCTCCTCACAAACACCTTTGTTCAAAGTTTTAATTTCTTCCCTAGGAATAATCCTCCTGAGGTGCAGTTTAATTTATATGCTGAAACCCGCCAGATACCACTTACTGAATTTTGTAACATATGCATGATCCCTTCTGACGGGAGTTTAGTTGAGCCTAGGCCGGCGGAGTTTGAGGCCTTTTATCGTACCTTGATAGTGGGAGATGAGAGAGGGGTGTCGGTCGTCACTGCCACTAGCATACATTTTCCTGTCGTGCATTATTTTGCTTTATTTGTTGCTAAGTGTTTGCTTGCTAGAGAAAAAGTAGGTGCGCTCAGCGCACCAGACTTTGCTGTTTTAAGTTGAGCACTAGAGGGCGACAACACTTATAGCTTGGGAGCTATTATGGCACGTCGCCTCCACGTTAATAAATCCAAGGGTAAAATACATGGTGGGATTTTCGCTACTGATTTGGCGGCTCACTCTAATGTTGAGATACGCCTTCATGATTACCCTCTGACCAAGGTTTACCTAGATCGCGCAGCCATGGATCACCACCATTTTACTGATATCAAATCTCCTAACATCCCTGTTCCATATAACCTGGTTTTTAGTGTGAAGACTCGTGATATTATTCCATTGCCTGCTCCTGCTTTGTTTGATCATGTTGCTAGGGGCGGATATAGGATTATGCCTGCAGACATCATCGCCTACCAGAACGATCAGGCTGTAGCAGAGGAGGAGCCTCAGCAGTGGGATGCGTGGATGCCCGCCCCTCCGCACCCTAACTACTGTCCAGGCTACTGATTGATTACCAAGTTAGGCCAAAAGCCTAAGCTTGGGGGAGTACGTGTTCCTCACCGAGATTATATTCATGTTCACACATCTCATTCCAGTTGTCGGTGTTTACACTTTTTCATTGTATCATCCTAGATTAATTTTATTTTCTTGCTTTCTTCTTGTGTTTTCGAAAAACCTTAGAAAAATCAAAAAAAAATTAGTTGTAGTTAATTTACTTTCTATGCATGCTTAGTTGTAGCACTAAAAAGAAATTCCAATAAGATTTCATTGTTCTTCTTTTGCTTGTTGGGATCTTTCCCGTGTAAATAGTTTTTCTCATTTTTACTTTCCCTTTTTGTTTGCTTGTTCAAGAAAACCAAAAACTCCAAAAATATTTCAGTGTGTTTCTCTGAACTTCTTTTTCTCTTATTCGAGTCTTACCGAGGAGAAGACCACGATGAAAATGTTGAGTGGCTCTCATATGAATAATTTTTGATCTAATAAAGATCCCATTTTACCTTGTCTTCTCCTGTGGAATAAAATGTTTGCAGATTCCATCTTGGTCCACGGCACTCTTGCACTATAATTATTTTCACATCGTTCGGTCGTGCAAGTGAAAGGCAATAATGATGATATTCGATGAACTGGCCGTGGTAGAGAGAAATGCTTATGAACTCGACTTGTTCTGTTTGTGTAAATATGTTTAACCTAGTATCCATGATTCGGCCCATTATGATTAAACATGTTTGCAATGAAAATTAGAGATTATAGTTTCTCATGCCATGCATAAGTAGCTAGGAGTGGATAATGATTTATCTTGGATATCAACATTGCGTTAAAATGATTGTGATGTAGTGTGATGATATGGTATCCTCCTCTGAATGTTCGAGTGGCTTGACTTGGCACATGTTCATGCATGTAGTTGAATCAAAACCAACATAGCCTCTATGATATTTATGTTCATGGTGTTCATATCCTACTCATGCTAGTGTCCAATGTTACTTATGCATAATGCATGTTCATGACTGTTGTTGCTCTCTAGTTGTCCGCTTCTCAATCTAATTGCTAGCCTTCGCCTGTACTAATTGAGAATTTTGCTTGTACATCAAAAACCTTATACCCAAGTTATTTCAGATGAGTCCACCATACCTACCTATATGCGGTATTACCCTACCGTCCCAAGTAAATTTGCATGTGCCACCTCTAAAAACTTCTAAGAAATATCCTTTTTGTGTGCCTAGATCATTCATGGAACGATAGGAGGTGGTTCATATCTTCCATACTAAGCGGGTTATTCTCAGGTCGAGTGTTTATTCACTCGCCATCACACGAGAAAAGGGCGATAATAGGGATGCCCAGTCCCAAACTGCAAACAGAAAAAGCTTATAAATAATCAAACAAAAACTCCCAATGGGGTCAAAACCTTTACTTTTATCACTTGGGAACCGCCACTAGCGTGCTTAGCATGGAAGATATTGATAACTGATGGTCGTGAAGTAAATGAGAAGGGTGCATGTCTCAAAATATCATTTACCTTTGTTTTAAAACTTGAGCTCTCGCACCTCTACAAATCGTTGCTTCCCTCTGCGAATGGACTATCTATTTACTTTTATATTGTGTGATCACCTTCTAAAATAAGCGCTAGAACTTGAGAGCACTGCTGTCATGCTTATGCATTATGTGTAGCTAATGTTGGGTGCATCATGACTGGATCTTTTCTACCATGAATTACAATGTTTTTAGTCGCTGCTTGGACTTTGGAGGTGCTCTGCATTTATGTTTTGCGGTCTCAGAAAGGGCTAGCAAGATATCACTATTATCATATTATAGCATGGTTGTTTTGACAACGTGTTGCCATTAGAGATATCTTTTTATTGCTCGTTAGCTGATTATGTGAAAGGACATGCGGTGACCCCATGTGTAGTTTTGGTAATTGATGACAATCTCTATGGACTAACGGTTGCCTAGAGTTATATTTGAAGGATTTGTCCATAGGATTGTCTTGAAGTCCATGTGTTGGATTCAAGGAGTTTACGAGATGGCCAAAGTGCTTTTCAAGGAATTATCCAAAGATTGGTCATGTGTGAGTTGAGATGGCCAAAGTGTTTTTCAAGGAATTATCCAAAGATTGGTCATGTGTGAGTTGAGCTTATTGCAAGCATGTCTTGAATAAGAAGATTGTGTGCTCATTCATGTTTACCTTCAAGACATCATCCAAATGAAGAGAGTTAGAAAGATTCAAGGTTGATCAAGACTAAGTCAAGAGTGAATCAAGTTGATCAACTCACAAAGCGTAGAAGAAGTACCGAGAGGGATCAAGTGATCCCATGGTATGGTAAGCATTCTCCATTACGCTTTGTGTACTAACTCATGGTTTACATGAGAGTTCTTTGTGGGGTTATTTATGCTTCCATGGTGTTGCGTCAAGTGGAAGATCTCATACAACCCATGGAGGATGACATCAAGTGGTGATCGTCATCAAGTTTGCAGTGTGCAAGTTCAAGTGGCGCAACACAAAGAGTGGCTCACCCATAATGGAGTATGGGGGAGCAATCAAACTTGAAGCTTGCCGTCCATTGTGGTGTCAATGGAATTGTGAAGATGTGACAAAGAGTGGATCACCCATAGTTGAGTATGGGGGAGCAATCAACTAGTCTTCGTCGAGCCAATACAATTAAGAAAGGTGGTCCAACTTGAGGAAGTCAAGACCGTCATCATCTAGCTCAAGTGGACTATGTGCAAGACAAAGGTTTCCCTTGGTAGGTTTTCTATTTTACTGGTCTCATAGTGGTAGTTGGGAGACCGGGTTGTAGGATCGATTGTCATACTATCAAGGGGGGCTCTCTAGTGAGTAGCTTGATCGTATCGTTCATCGAGAGCTCAAACCATTGCATCCTTGTGTCATATTTATTGCTTCTTGTTTGGTTCCATTTGTGAGTCTTAGAGCTTATGTTCATCTTGATGACAAGCTTGAGTTCATCGAAAACAGAGTTTGCATGCATCTTCTATGATGTTTTCGGTGTTGGAGGTTTTACCGGTCTTGTCCGAGGAAGGGTTCTCACCATTTTATTATGGTCCTTTTCTCATTTTCTTATTATTGATATTTCTATTAATATTGTGTTAGCCCTTCTCGTTAGCTTTCCAACAAACTTGGTTTCGTTGAATTCGGAGCTCGTATGCGAAAGTTGTGGCTGTTTTGATATTGCCTGTTTTACACAGAGAGGTTGTACCGCCCCCATGGAGAGGTTGTACCGCTTGACTGGTACAACCGGTGTTTGGAGCAGTTGTACCACTCCAGAATTGGTCCGGAGGTTGTACCGGTCATGTACCGCTCTACCACCGGACTGGTCTCTGTTGTGGTGCGGTTGTTGGGCGGTTGTGGGCCGGTTGTACCGCTTATTGCCTGTTACCGGTTGTACCGGTGCTCATAGAGGTTGTACCGCTCCTATGTTATTCTGTACATAACGGGCATATTTGTGGGGACCTATTTAAGGGGGTCTTCTTCCCCAATGGTTCCCTATCTCTTGAGCTCATTTTTGCCCCCATTGTTGACCTTCTTTGAGCTTGCTAACTCTCCATCCCTCCATGGAATCTTGCTAGTTTTTGAGGGAAAAGAGAGAGGAGATCTAGATCCACATTTCCACCAATCACTTTCTCCTCTATGTGAGGGGAACCCCTTGGATCTAGATCTTGGAGTTCTTGGTGTTCTCCTTCTTGTTCTTCCTCTCATTTTCCTCCCTAGCATTAGTTGCTCCGGTGGGATTTGAGAGAGAAGGACTTGGGCACTGCGTGTGCCCTTGCCATTGCATTTGGTGCATCGGTTTGAGTTCTCCACGGTGATACGTGGAAGTGAAGTTTGATAAGCTTATTACTCTTGGGTGTTTGGGCACCCTAGAGCTTGTTCATCTTGGGTGCCTTGGCGCCCTAGACGGTTGGTGGTGTTCGGAGCTCAATCATTGTGGTGTAAAGCTCCGGGCAAGCGTCGGGGTCTCCAATTAGGTTGTGGAGATCGCCCTGAGCAATTTGACGGGTACCGGTGACCGCCCCCAAGGGTTGCCAAAGTGTACGGGTTCGGTGACTGCCCCCAAGGGTTGCCATTTGTATGGGTTCGGTGACCGCCCTCAAGGGTCCCTTAGTGGAATCACGGCATATTGCATTGTGCGAGGGCGTGAGGAGATTACGGTGGCCCTAGTGGCTTCTTGGGGAGCATTGTGCCTCCACACCGCTCCAAACGGAGATTAGCATCCGCAAGGGTGTGAACTTCGGGATACATCGTCGTCTCCACGTGCCTTGGTTATCTCTTACCCGAGCTCTTTACTTATGCACTTTACTTTGTGATAGCCATATTGTTTCTTGTCAGATATCTTGCTATCACCTAGTAGTTTATCTTGCTTAGCATAAGTTGTTGGTGCACATAGGTGAGCCTAGTTGTTTTAGGTTTTGTGCTTGGCAAATTAACCGCTAGATTTATTCCGCATTTGTTCAAGCCTAAACCATAATTATTTTAAAACGCCTATCCCCCCCCCTCTAGGCGACATCCACAATCTTTCAATTGGTATCAGAGCCTCGTCTTTCTTTGTTAGGCTTAACCGCCTAGAGAGTAAAGATGTCGACTAGGGGATTAGGATTCTCTGACACTCTTAGTTTCAATGGCACAAATTTTGATGGTTGGGTAATTCGCATGCTTAAACTCTTTAGGGTCATGGACCCAAATTTAGAGCGAATTGTAGATATGGGTTTTTCTCCTCCAAAGGATCCCCAAAGATTATCTTTAGAGGATGAGAAAAACTCTTATCTCAATGCTCAAGCCTCTAATGTGCTTTTCGATGCTTTGAGCAATGTAGTTATATTTCAACTCATGCCATTCCGGGATGCTCATGAGTTGTGGACGAAGCTTCAAGATAAATATGGAGTGTCCAAGATTTGTGGGGATGATTGTTCTCCCTCCACCTCTGGTCGTATAGTCTTCTCAACTTCTTCTACTTCACCTACATGTGGTTTTCCACAAGGTAATGTTATGGTGAGTAGTGTTGGTCATTGCAATGATAATAGTATGCTTATTGTGGATGATCCTTCATCACTATCTTATTGCAATGCTCCTTCTTTGGGCTTTAACACTTCGAGCACTCCAAATGTTTCACATGCTTGTGTTGATAGTCCTTGCATATCATGTAGAAATTGCTTGACTAAATCTCATGATGATATGTTTACTATGTCTTGTTGCCATGATAAAAACACATCTATTTCCTCGAGTTGTTGTGCTAACAATGTAGAGGAAACCCAACACTCCATGGAACAAGATGTGGTCTTGTACGGTGCTTCAAGGGATCCTACATCATCATCGGTTGCTTTTTGCCTTATGGCTAAGGCTTCAAAGGTATCTCCCACTTTGAATCCCAATATATCTTGTGATGATATTTATGATGGCAAGAGTGATGATGATGTTGATTATGATGAAGAGAATGATGATGTTGCCTCCTTAAAAATTAAGGGGGAAATTATTTTTAAAGCTCTTCTTAAGAATAAAATTGCTCGTTCCAACTTCATGGAAATCATGTCTATTGCTATTGAGGGCAAGAAATATATTGATGAGTTAGAATCTCGTCTTGAGGAGCATGAGGTCACCATTGATCAAATGGAAGGTCATGAGCATGATTACGCTAATGAGATTGCGGACCTCTCTCAAGCTCTTGAACTTGAACAAACCACCAAGGAATCTCTTGAGGAGACTTTTGCTCTAGAATTATCTAGAGTGAGGGAATCTCGTGATAGAGCTCTTGAGGTGGCCAATGATTTTGAAACTAAAAATGAGGAGCTTGAAGTTGCGCATGCTAAACTCCTTGAGGACTTTGAGCACCTCGAAAATGGCTCAAGGGTCATTAAGAGTGAGCTCATCAAACTCACCGAGTCTCATGCTCAACTTAAAGCTTCATATTCAAAAGAGCTTGCCAAGTTGTCTTCTCCTCTTGTTTCTAATGATGATGCTTGTGCCACTAACTCTATCTCTTGTGAAGCATCCATATTGAAGGAGAATATTAAGCTAAGGGCTCAACTTGAGTTGCTATCTAGCAATTATGGGATGTTGGAAGAAAATCATGTAAAGCTCACAAGCTCTCATGATGATCTTCTAGTATCCCATGATGTGCTAAAGCTAGCTCATGAGGCCATTCTTGCTAAGGTAACATCTAGTGAGCCTCATGTGGATACTAGCACCACTTTTATTCAAAATGCTATATTGCCTTGTGCTAGTCCTCGCGATTCATCCATGCATAACATTGGTACATCTTGTGATGAATTGCTTTCCTTTCCTTGTTGCTCTAAATATGAATCTTATACTTCCTCTAGTTCTTGTGTTGAGACTAACCATGTAGAGGAAATCAAAGAGCTCAAGGTCCAAGTCACTTATTTGAAGAAAGACTTGGAAAAGAGTCATGAAGGGAAATTCACACTCAACAATATCTTGAGTGTGCAAAAATCCCCAATGAAAAGGTGGACTTGGATTCAACTCCAACAAGAAGAAGAAGTCCAAGGTGAACAAAAAGAAGGGCCAAGAACAAGTCAAGAATTCGGCCAAGATTGTTTGCTTCAAGTTCAAAGTAGAAGGGCATCATGTTAGATCTTGCCCATTGAAGAAGAATCCCATTAGTGACAAGCAACAAGGGAAGCGGCCACAAGTTCACTCTCATTCTCAACCTCAAGTTGAAGAAAGGCATCTTCCCAAGAAAACTCAAGCAAATGCTTCTCAAGTTGAGAAATCAAGTGAGAAGAAAGTAAAGAGTAGACGTTGCTACCTATGTTGTGAAAAAGGTCACGTCGCTTCTTCATGCACAAATGGTACCTTATCCAACCCTATTCTAATTGATGATATCTATTCTCTTGGGAAGGATAAAGTTGGCAATGTGTTTGCCAAATTTGTTGGTGCTCAAAGTGGTGTTAAGAAAAGAACCATTTGGGTAGCCAAGCCTATTTTGACTAACCTCTTAGGACCCAACTTGGTTGGGGACCAACTAGTTCATACTTGATCAATAGGTGTTGTTGGAGGTCATTGGAGACTTGGCTACATTATGAAGAATTAAGGGGACTTCATCATTCTTATTGTCTCAAGCCAAGTCAATTGAATCATCAAGTTTATATCTTATATCCAATGTGCCTCCTTGCGGTAACTTGTACTTAAATTGCTTACATTGAAAGTTACTTGCCCCCTTGCATGTTGTGGTTTTGTACCTTGCATGTGCTTGTATGTGTTGTGCTTCCAATTTGCTTATCTTGAGAAATCAAGTATGTGTATGTTGGTTTGCACATCATGTACGTGTGTGTTGTGTGTTGAGCCTTTTTGCATCTTGTTTATTTCTTAGTAGGCTATTGTGAGAGATTAATGGAATATCCCATTATGGGGGAGTGATGTGCTTTGTGCACCTCACAATCCTATAAATGTGTGTACATGAGTAATACCATCTAGTATTAATATTTCAAGATTATCTAGTCACTATGTGGTATGTCTTCTCATGAGAAATTCAAATTCTAAATAGTCCATTAATTATCTCTTGTTGGATCCTTTAATTGCCTCTTGTCTATCTTTAATTGGTATCACATTATGGGGGAGTAATATGCTATGTGTATATTACTAGCCTAGAAAATGTGTACATTTGAGATATTGTCACCTAGAGTTGATATTGTTAATTATCTTGTTCCTAGGTGGCATATTAGCTCTACAAGTTGCAATTTGCTTTTTGTTTGGTGTGAAGATGATGTCGGATATCCTTGCTATCTACCACCGGGAATTATTTTCGGTTACTTCTTGTCTTTTGACAATTGGTACTCACTTTTGTGGTAGAATTTATTGATCATCTTTACATTGGCCTTTGATTTTTATTTGCCCTTTCTCTTGCCAAGGATTGTATCAACTCCCTTTGTCTTCCATACCACTTTTGGATCTTGTTTATTTCTTGATCTTGTCTAGTGTTTTCTAGATATAGTGAAAGTGGTGATCCCACCTTGTGCATTTTGTATTCAAATGCAATTTCTCTATAATGCACTAGTCTTGGGGGAGCTATCATATTTTCTGTAAAACACTCATCTTGTGATCCTTATCAAGTGTGTGTCGGTGGAAGGCAAGTCGTTTCTTTTGGGTACTTTGTGCCATCATGAAACTTTGTAGAGAGCTTGGTTTGTTTGGAACCATCCTCTCTTTTCGGGGTTTGATATCCTTTATTTAGTGGGTACCAATGGATATCTCATTCCTTGATGTACCTTTTATTGATATCCTCCAAGTGATGATTTATTCATTTGGTATCTTTTCTTCACTTGGTATTTCTTTGTCATTTGGTATCGGTTCTTGATAGTCTTGAGCATGCATATTAACTTCGTGTAGTATCTTTGGCATGATTTATTTCTTTGACCCAATATATAGGGGAAACTCCACCAAGTCTCAAATTGGATGGGATGTGCATGAAATTCATTTTCGTATCTATATGCACATTTTTATGTGGAGTTTGTCCTATGTATTGTTGGTTCTCTAACTCTTTGGTCCCAATGAGTTTGGGTACCATTTTGTTTGTGTTGTTGTTCTAGGAAC
Source organism: Triticum dicoccoides (assembly GCF_002162155.2). Classification (NCBI taxonomy): domain Eukaryota; kingdom Viridiplantae; phylum Streptophyta; class Magnoliopsida; order Poales; family Poaceae; genus Triticum; species Triticum dicoccoides. Next base: position 536,235,055 of record NC_041392.1, read on the forward strand.
AATTGGAGATACATTGGATGCTCGGCTCACTCACAAGGAAGGTGTTGTCATCATGTGCTTATTGGAGTCGAGCTAGGATGATCAGTGAACTACTATCTACCTTCAATTGGTATCTACTACATCCTTCCAATGTTAACTCGGTAACAAGTATCTTCATATTCTTCATGCACACATTTCTTGCATCAACCTTGTGTAGGTTGTATCATGGCATGTTATTCATTCATTCTTGTGATACTTGTTCCCTTTCTCAAAGCATCCCAACAATGATCTCTTGTTGCTAGTTGTGATGTCTTTGATGGGTGTGTGGTAGGAATTCATTTATATACAATAAGACCATATCTAGCCATGTGCTATGCTTCCAAGCAAATATCTTATTGGTATATGTATGACCTCCCTTTGGATATCTTGTTCCTCGTGTTGTAACTATTTCGGGTGTACATCCTTCTTTGTAGGTATATATCATCATGATTTCGTCTACCTAGAATCTTATACACTTGAGATAAGTTGCATATCTAGTTGATATCCTTTCTTTCACGTCCACCTTGTCTTTCTTATGTTATTTATTTGGTGGCTCCGTGAAAGCTTTTGCCTTGAGTGTGTGTCTTCTTTTGTTGCATCTTGATGCTCTTGTGTGTGGTGAAGATTATTTTCCTCATGCTTATCTTTACGAGGCTTTTGCCATCTTAATTGGTATCCCTCGTCTTGATGAGGCTTTCATCTTCTATCTTCACCACGGGATGTCACAAGCATAGGTTCTTTATATGCTTATTAGTAAGCTTGTGAACCCATTTGCTAGTTGTGTGTGGGAACGATAGGCCTTGCACCGTATGCCTCATTCTTTCAAGACTTTATTGATGCTTAATGCTCATCCGTACATTAGTCTTCTCAAGTGCATTGCCTTGACTCACACACATCATTTTGGTTGAGCCCTTTCTTAAGTTGCCTCTTTTACTTGTTGCTCAACCATGTGTTTGTTTCAAGTACTAGGCTTAGTTTCCTATATGCTCACTTGCACTTGTTGTTAGTTTCTATTGATTTTGGGGGAGCTATGATCCTATTGTGTGCACTTTGTATCCAAATACAAATATTCTTATGTGTGCACAAATCATGGGGAGCTTCTCTAGTTTCTTTAGAACACTCCTTTGCTCATATCATAATATCCTTTATTCACGTGGCTCGTAGGATCTTTGGTCTAGTTGGTTCAATTGGTATCTTTTGATAGCTTTCTTCAATTGGTATCTTTTGGTTGCTTGATTGCTTGTGTCTCTCTCGGTTATGTCTTTGTGGCATATCTTCCTTTAGCAATCTTGGTGCCTCAATATAGTTGGTCTCCCTCCAAGTATTACCTTTGGATATGTGTATGGCATTCCACTCTCTTGTTGATAAATACACAACTTTTGGAGGAACACCTTTTATATTGGTCTTCTTATCTTTTCACCCATTTTGGCAATCGATGCCAATGGGGGAGAAGTTTTAGAGAGTTTTGTGGAGAAGTCTTCAGAGCTTTCTCCTTGTTTTAGTTTTATTCCTAAGCATTTGCATCTCATATACATGCATTATTGGTTGTTGCATTGCATGGTGATGCATAATTCCTTATATAAACTCTCTTGAAAGTGAATGTCATCAATTACCAAAATGGGGGAGATTGAAAGGACATGCGGTGCCCCCATGTGTGGTTTTGGTAATTGATGACAATCTCTATGGACTAACGGGTGCCTAGAGTTATATTTGGAGGATTTGTCCATAGTATTGTCTTGAAGTCCATGTGTTGGTTTCAAGGAGTTTACGAGATGGCCAAAGTGCTTTTCAAGGAATTATCCAAAAATTGGTCATGTGTGAGTTGAGATGGACAAAGTGTTTTTCAAGGAATTATCCAAAGATTGGTCATGTGTGAGTTGAGCTTATTGCAAGCATGTCTTGAAGAAGAAGATTGTGTGATCATTCATGTTTATCTTCAAGACATCATCCAAATGAAGAGAGTTGGAAAGATTCAAGGTTGATCAAGACTAAGTCAAGAGTGAATCAAGTTGATCAACTCACAAAGAGTAGAAGAAGTACCGAGAGGGATCAAGTGATCCCATGGTATGGTAAGCATTGTCCATTATGCTTTGTGTACTAACTCATGGTCTACGTGAGAGTTCTTTGTGGGGTTAGTTATGCTTCCATGGTGTTGCGCCAAGTGGAAGATCTCATACAACCCATGGAGGATGACATCAAGTGGTGATCGTCATCAAGTTTGTAGTGTGCAAGTTCAAGTGGCGCAACACGAAGACTGGCTCACCCATAATGGAGTATGGGGAGCAATCAAGCTTTAAGCTTGCCGTCCATTGTGGTGTCAATGGAATTGTGAAGATGTGCCAAAGAGTGGATCACCCATAGTGGAGTATGGGGGAGCAATCAACTAGTCTTCATCGAGCCAACACAATTAAGAAAGGTGGTCCAACTTGAGGAAGTCAAGATCGTCATCATCTAGCTCAAGTAGACTATGTGCAAGACAAAGGTTTTCCCTTGGTAGGTTTTCTATTTTACCGGTCTCATAGTGGTAGTTGGGAGACCGGGTTGTAGGATCGATTGCCGTACTATCAAGGGGGCTCTCTAGTGAGTAGCTTGATCGTATTGTTCGTCGAGAGCTCAAACCATTTCATCCTTGCATCATATTTCTTGCTTCTTGTTTGGTTCCATTTGTGAGTCTTAGAGCTTATGGTCATCTTGATGACAAGCTTGAGTTCATCGAAAACGGAGTTCGCATGCATCTTCTATGATGTTTTCGGTGTTGGACGTTTTACCAGTCTTGTCCGAGGAAGGGTTCTCACCATTTTATTATGGTCCTTTTCTCATTTGCTTATTATTGATATTTCTCTTAAGATTGTGTTAGCCCTTGTCGTTAGCTTTCCAACAAACTTGGTTTCGTTGAATTCGGAGCTCGTATGCGAAAGTTGTGGCTGTTTTGATATTGCCTGTTTAACACAGAGAGGTTGTACCGCCCCATGGAGAGGTTGTACCGCTTGACCGATACAACCGGTGTTTGGAGCGGTTGTACCGCTCCAGAATTGGTCCGGAGGTTGTATCGGTCATGTACCGCTCTACCACCGGACTGGTCTCTGTTGTGGTGTTGTTGTTGGGCGGTTGTGGGCCGGTTGTAGTGCTTATTGCCTGTTGCCGGTTGTATCGGTGCTCATAGAGGTTGTACGGCTCCTATGTTATTCTGTACATAACGGGCAGATTCGTGGGGACCTATTGTAACACCCTCGATGCGACTATAGCTCCCACGTGTCGAGGCATGACTTAGAGACATAATCGCATTGAAGGCATATGTCACAAGTTAGGCAATCTTCACAACATCCCATGTAATGTAAATAATAAAGGGGAGATACATAGTTGGCTTACACTCTCCACGCCACATCAAAGTACATAAATAACATCCATCATACAAACACTCATGGCCCGACTACGGCGCCAAAATAGAAGAATAACCCAACAAGCGACAAGGTCCCAATCAAACCCCAACTAGGCACCACTACTGATCATCAGGAAAAGACACGTAGTAACACTGAGAGTCTTCGTCGAACTCCCACTTGAGCTCGTAATCGTCACATGGAGCGGAATCACCTGGACCTGCAACTGGAGTTATAGTAATCTGTGAGCCACAGGGACTCAGCAATCTCGCACCCTCGCGATCAAGACTATTTAAGCTTATAGGAAGGGTAAGGCAAATATATGAGGAGCTGCAGCAAGCGACTAGCATATATGGTGGCTAACTTATTCGCAAAAGAGAGCGAGAAGAGGAGGCAAAGCGCGAGCGAGAAACTAGAGAGCAACCGCGCAAACATTACTCCAACACCGTGTCCACTTCCCGGACTCCGCCGAGAAGAGGCCATCACGGTAACACACTCAGTTGATTCATTTTAATTAATTAAGGTTCAAGTTATCTACAACCGGACATTAACAAATTCCCATCTGCCCATAACCGCGGGCACGGCTTTCGAAAGTTCAATCCTTGTAGGGGAGTCCCAACTTAGCCCATGACAAGCTCTCACGGTCAACGAAGGAATAGACCTCCACCCGAGACACACCGATCAGACTCGGTAACCCGGTACAACAAGATAATTCGACAGGTTAAAACAAGACCAGCAACACCGCCCAAATGTGCCGACAAATCCCGATAGGAGCTGCACATGTCTCTTTCTCAGGGCACACTCAGATAAGCAATCCGTACAACTAAAACCAGCCCTCGAGTTTCCCCGAGGTGGCGCTGCAAGGGGCTCTAGTTTGGACCAACACTCAGAGGAGCACTGGCCCGGGGGGGTAAAATAAGATGACCCGCGGGCTCCGGAAACCCGAGGGAAAAAGAGGCTAGGTGGAAAATGGTAAGACCAAGGTTGGGCATTGCTGGAAAAGCTTTAATCAAGGCGAACTATCAAGGGGTTCCCATTATAACCCAACCGTGTAAGGAACGCAAAATCCGGGAACATAACACCGATATGATGGAAACTAGGGCGGCAAGATTGGAACAAAACACTAGGCGAGAGGCCGAGCCTTCCACCCTTTACCAAGTATATAGATGCATTAAGATAACATAGCAATATAATGATATCCCTACAAGTAAATAAAAGATGTTCCAACAAGGAACGGTCTCCAATCTTCACCTGCAACTAGCAACGCTATAAGAGGGACTGAGCAAAGCGGTAACATAGCCAATCAATGGTTTGCTAGGACATGGTGGGTTAGAGTTTTGACATGGCAATTGGGAGGCTGACAAGCAAAAGGTAGGCATCGTAGCATTGGCATAGAAAAAGAGCGAGCAAACTAGCATAGCAAAGATAGTGGTGATTTCGAGGGTATGATCATCTTGCCTGCACAGTTGTCAGAGTTGACTGGATCCTCACAAGCAAACTCAACGGGCTTCTCGGTAGCGAACTCGTCTCCCGGCTCTACCCAAACAAGACAAACAAGCAACAAGGATACAATCAACCACGTGCAAGACCAAGCAATAAGATGAAATGATGATATGCTATGCGGGATGCGATGCGGGATGCAAAATGTAAGATATGACAGGTAAAACATGAACCTGGCCTCAACTTGGAATTCCAAGGGTGCCACTGAAAAGATGAGATGAAATCGCTTGAAAACGATATAAAGATCATCGGAATCGGAGTTACGGTTTGGAAATGGCAAGTGTTTTAAGAATGACACCGGTCTGCGATTTACAGCAAGTAGGCATCTAAATGCAATGAGATGAACATGCTACAGCCACCAAACATGACAACAAAATACATGGCAGGGATGCACACAAGATGCTGAACAAAAGACTAGCACTAAGCTATGGCCAATTCATCCATTAAGAGGTTCAAACAAGCATGGAAAAATGCAAATGCAAAACAGATTCCAGACTTAGTGAAATTAACACTTGTCTGAAATTTCAGATCACGAGGCCCTCTTCGGAGCAACACAACAACATGATACATGACCTGATTAAGACAAGTAAGAACATGGCATGGAGCTACTCAACAAGCTTAACAAAAGACCCAAAGTGACCTGGGGCCAAAAGGGTTCACAAAATATACTAACGGGCACACGAACATAGCAAAAACACAATCAGTTTTCAGACTTTGTGAAAACTGAGACATGCTGAAATATGACTCACGAAGGCATGTAAACGAGCTTGATGCACTCACTACGGTGCAAGTCATGGCAAGGCTAGCATACATCCATTAATAAGGCACAAAATTCTAGCTAGACATGGCAAGAACAATGGCATAGCATGCACGGATCAACTACAATAACAACGGCAAAATCGCAAACGAGTTGACGATCTGCCCAGATTCACAACGAAGCAAAAGTAGAGCTTGATTGACTCAAGCTAGGGTGCTCCATATTTGCAAACAAAGACATGGATGGATAGAGCATAACATGACTAACAAAACTCCTTTACTGATCATCCTCAAAAGAGGCACGGATCACTAGGAAACAAGCTGAACATATGGCATCATGAACTAAATAATCCCAGACTTAGTGAAATTACTAAGTCTCTGAAAACAGATTTGCCGGGTGCCTCACTTTGCAAGCTTGCACAAGTCACCACACACATCCTAAAAATGCATGGGTTGCACCTCTGGAAAGAAGACAAAATGCTTAACAAAACATATGAAGGACTCACAGGCATATCATGCACACAATAATCATGGCAAAAATGACAAAAGTCTAAGGTGAACTAGCAGATCTGACAATTAGCTCACGAAGCCTCCTTCTAACAGCATTTCTGGCATCAAGATGAGCTCAAATGAAAATGATGCAATGTAATGAAATGATGTACTCTTTGAGACGAACATTTTGATATACTATATGCCCAAAACGGAGCTACGGATACGGAGATATCACTGGTCAAAGTTAGCACAAAAATTAGGGTTCAAGAGCGAAAAGTCAACCGTCAAGTTTTTCCAGACCCAGATCCAGATCGGGCACGCGGATCGAGGCCGCCGGAGTTACTGTTCACGGCCGGACTTTGAGCTCGCCGGCGTCGAGGGAGGAGGTGGAGGAGAGGGACTTGGCCGGCCGGTGGGGAGGACGAGGTCGGGGCGCGACGGCGGTGGGGCGGCGCCGCGGTGGAGAGGCGCGGCCGCGGCGGCGTGGCGGCCCCCGGCGGGGTGGACGGCGGCCAGCGATGGCGGCTTGCGGTGGCGCGGCCACCGGGGTCGGGAAAGACGGGGCGCGAGGTGGTGGAGAGGCGCGGTGGCCGGATGG
>NC_041392.1:536242367-536251853 GCF_002162155.2 Triticum dicoccoides
TGGAGTTAGGAGAGTCCAAATGAGGTGCAGTTTTCGGCCACGCGATCGTGATCGAACGCTCTAGGACATGGAGCAGAATTTGGTGGGTTTTGGGCCAAATTGGAGGGGTGTTGGGCTGAAACACACACGAGGCCTTTTCGGTCCCTCGGTTAACCGTTGGAGTATCAAACGAAGTCCAATTGATACGAAACTTGACAGGCGGTCTACCGGTAGTAAACCAAGGCCGCTTGGCAAGTCTTGATCCAATCCGGAAATGTTTAATCCCCACAAACGAAAGAACGCTAGAATTGACCACCGGAGGAGAATGAAGCGCCGGAATGCAAAACGGACAACGGGGAAAATGCTCAAATGCATGAGACGAACACGTATGCAAATGCAATGCACATGATGGCATGATATGAGATGCATGACAAAGAAAACAACACACGGAGACAAAGACCCGAACCCGAGAAATAAATATAACTTAACGAGGAAACGGCAAGAGTTGGAGTACAAATTGGGAAAGTTATATCTGGGGCGTTACAACACTCCACCACTACGAAAAGATCTCGTCCCAAGATCTAGGACTAAAAGAACTCCGGGTACTCAGAACGGAGGTGATCCTCGCATTCCCAGGTAGCTTCACGGTCGGAATGGTGTGACCACTTGACTTTGAGAAATTTGATTGACTTGTTGCGAGTCTTGCGTTCAGTCTCTTCAAGAATAGCAACTGGGTGCTCACGATAAGAGAGATCTTCTTGGAGCTCAATGTCCTCGAAGTTTTCGGTGCGGTCAGGAGTCTTGAAGCACTTTCGAAGCTGAGAGACATGGAACACGTCATGAACATTTGCAAAGTTTGAAGGAAGCTTGAGTTGATAGGCGAGGTCGCCTCTCTTGCTGACAATCTTGAAAGGTCCCACGTATCTAGGGGCAAGCTTCCCTTTGATACCGAAGCGACGAGTACCTTTCATAGGAGAGACACGGAGGTAAACATGATCTCCGATCTCGAAAGCCAAATCACGGTGCTTACTATCATAGTAGCTCTTTTGGCGGGATTGGGCTGCTTTGAGGTTATCACGAATGACTTTGCACATTTCTTCTGCTTCTGTGATTAAGTCATTACCCAAAAGCTGATGTTCACCGGTTTCAGACTAGTTGAGAGGGGTACGGCACTTCCTGCCATACAGAATTTCAAAAGGGGCCTTGCCCAAACTTGCTTGAAAACTATTGTTGTATGAGAATTCAGCATAAGGAAGACAATCCTCCCACTTCATGCCGAAGGAGATTACACAAGCCCTGAGCATATCTTCAAGAATCTGGTTGACACGCTCGACTTGACCGCTTGTTTGAGGATGGAAAGCAGTGCTGAAGCGGATGTTAGTGCCCATGGCCTTCTGGAAAGAATCCCAAAACTTGGAGGTAAAGATGCTGCCACGGTCTGAAGAGATCACTTGAGGAATACCGTGCAGAGAGACAATGCGAGAGGTATAGAGTTCCGCCAATTGAGCTGCAGTGATCGACTCTTTGATAGGCAGAAAGTGAGCCACTTTGGTGAGCTTGTCGATGACAACAAATATAGCATCATTGCCACGCTTGGACTTTGGAAACCCAGTCACGAAGTCCATTTCAATGTGGTCAAACTTCCATTCTGGAATGGTAAGAGGTTGGAGGAGACCAGCTGGCCTTTGGTGTTCTACCTTCACTCTTCTGCAGACATCACATTCATTCACGAATTGAGCGATCTCGCGCTTTATTTGAGTCCACCAATAAGCTTGCTTGAGGTCCTGATACATCTTCGTGCTCCCAGGGTGGATGGAGAGGAGAGAATTGTGAGCCTCGTTCAAGATCACTTTACGAAGGTCACCTTTGGGCACAATAATACGATCCTCAAAGAAGAGAGTGTCCTTGTCATCAAGGCGGTAGCACTTGTACTTGGACTGACTCTTGGCAATCCCAATCTTCACCTTTTTTACCATAGCATCAAGAAGCTGGGCTTGGCGAATCTGGTCTTCTAAGGTAGGAGAGACTTGAAGGTTGGCGAGGAAACCTTGAGGAACAACTTGCAGATTAAGTTTGCGGAAAGCTTCACAAAGCTCGGGTTCATAAGGCTTAAGAATCAGACTGTTGCAGTAGGCCTTTCTGCTCAAAGCGTCAGCAATCACATTGGCCTTGCCTGGAGTATACTCAATACTCGGATTATACTCTTGAATCATTTCGACCCATCGAGTTTGCCTGAGGTTGAGATTAGGCTGAGTGAAGATGTACTTGAGACTCTTGTGATTAGTGAAAATGTCCACTTTTCTTCCCAATAGAAGATGTCTCCAAGTCAAAAGAGCATGCACAACTGCCGCCAACTTGAGATCATGAGTGGGGTAGTTCTTCTCATTAGGCTTCAACTGGCGAGAGGTATAAGCAACCACTTTCTTCTCTTGCATCAATACTGCGCCAAGACCTTAGAGAGAGGCATCACAAAAGACCTCGTGCGGCTTGGATTCATCAAACGGAGTCAGAACTGGAGCAGTGATTAACTTCTCTTTCAAAGTGTTGAAAGCAATATCACACTCCGGGGACCAAACGTACTTGACGTGCTTCTGAAGAAGATTTGAGAGAGGCTTCGCGATCTTAGAAAAGTTTTCAACGAATCTTCGGCAATAGCTTGCGAGACCGAGAAAACTGCGGAGTTGCTTCACATTTTGAGGAGGTTCCCAATTCACAATTGCGGACACCTTCTCAGGATTCACGGCAATGCCCTTGGCAGAGATGATATGACCAAGATAAAGAACCTCATCGAGCCAAAATTCACACTTGGAGAACTTGGCGTAGAACTGATGTTCCCTGAGCTTATCAAGAACCAAACGCAAGTGCTTGGCATGATCTTCCTTGTTCTTCGAGAAAACCAGAATGTCGTCGAGATAGACCAAAACGAAGCCATTGGTGTAGGCATTGAAGATGAAGTTCATCATGCGAGAGAACGTCGGAGGAGCGTTGGCGAGGCCAAAAGACATGACAGTGTATTCATATGAACCAAAGCTTGTTCTGAATGCTGTCTTGGGAATATCTTCTTCACGAATGCGAATCTGGTGATAACCCATACGGAGATCAAGCTTGGAGAATACTTGGGCACCTTTGAGTTGTTCGAACAGCTCATTGATGTTGGGAAGTGGGTATTTGTTCTTGATGGTCTTCTTGTTCACTGGACGGTAATCAACACAAAGTCGGTCCGTTCCATCCTTCTTCTTCACAAAAAGAACACCACAACCCCACGGAGAAGAACTAGGCCGGATAAGACCCATTCTCTCTTGCTCATTGAGTTGCTTCTTCAGCTCCTTCAACTCTTCAGGTCCGAGCTTGTAAGGACGTTTGCACACAGGTTCCGTGCCAGGCTCAAGTTCAATAACGAATTCAACTGGCCGGTGCGGAGGCATTCCTGGGAGCTCTTCTGGAAATACGTCTTGATATTCGCAAGCGACTGGAATTTGCAAGATGGCGTCCAATTCACCCTTCTCATTGAGAGAAAACAGACGCATGGTATTATCCCGAGCGGCAAAAACAATTACATCCTCAGACGAATGAGTCAATTGAATCTGCCTGGTTGCACAATCAAGTTGAGCCTTGTGCTTAGCAAGCCAATCCATCCCGAGAATAAGATCAATATCCGAGTCACCAAGAACATTTGGAGAGGACAAGAACTTATAGTCGCCCAAAGTGATAGTAACATTCGGAACGCATACTCGAGATGTCATTTGACGGGCCGGAGAGACGATAGCCAACGGCTTCGGCAACACTTGAGTAAAAAAATCATGCTTAGATGCAAAAGGTCTCGACATGAAACAATGCGATGCACCAGTGTCAAAAAGAACTTTTGCTGGAATATCATTAACAGGGAGGTTACCCATGATGACATCTGAAGAATCCTCTGCCTGAGCTGCATTCATCAAATTGACCTTGGCGGACTTGGGGTTATGCTTGACCACAGCTGTGCTTGCCGATCTGACAGGAGGAGGAGGAGGAAGACGCCTCTGGTTGAAACACTTGTTGGCATAGTGACCCTTCTGTTGGCACTTGTTGCACGTGACCTCTGAAAGCGGACGGTGATACGGAGCACTCGATCTTGGAGCTTGAGACGAAGTATTGTTCTGAAAGCCAGGGTTGGGTGGGTGGGAAGAACCACTGCCACCTTTGCTCTTCTGCTGATACGGCTGACGGAACGGAGGACGAGGAAGCCAAAACTTCTGCTGCTTGGCCACTTGAGTAGAGGAAGAAGGAGTAACATCTCTGACTCGCTTCCTGGAAGCATCACACCTCAACTGAGCAGCCTCTTGCTTCAGTGCCATGTTGTAGAACTCATCGTATCTCAAGGGCTCGAAGAGAACAAGAGCGAGCTGAATATCTTCTCTGAGACCACCCCTGAACTGATATATCATGCTCTTCTCATCAGGCACGTCCTGCTTGGCAAAGCGGGCAAGCTTCTGGAACAATTTATTGTAGTCATAGACAGACAAAGAGCCTTGCTTCAGATTGCGGAATTCCTCACGCTTGCTTTCAACCACGCTCTGCGGAATATGATGAGCTCGGAAATCTCGACGGAAATCATCCCAAGTGATCAGACGTCCACCTTTGGAGTCCTTGTACTGCTGGAACCATTCTGCAGCTTGATCTTTGAGTTGGAAGGAAGCGAACTTCACAAAGTCCTCAGGCCTGACGTTACTGCACTCGAAATGCTTACACAGATCCACAAGCCAATCGTCAGCATCAGTTGCCTCAACACAATTGCTGAAAGTCTTTGGCCCGTTAGCAAGGAACTGGTTGAGTGTAGCAAAGTGACTCTGATTGCTGCCTTGATTCCCTTGACTGCCTTGATTGCGCTCTTTGAGAATTTGCATGATCAGCTGAGTGTTTGCATTGGTTGCGGCCATCACAGCTTGCCATGCCTCTAGAGGAGGTGGAGGCGGTGGCGGATCTTGATTCTGGTTCTGACTGGTGCTTTTAGCGGGAGCCAGCCTGAAGAGGTTGACCACCATTAGCACATTGATAGACAAATATTGAAGCTGAATCCAACGGAATGAAAATTGCAACATATAGTCTTCACATCCGAACAAATTGAACGAATGCATTCCTCTTCAAATGGTCACATATCCATAAATTGAGAAGCCACGTAGAATTAAGGTAGAGAAATAAATCAACAAGGTACGGATCAAGAACGAATAATCGGTAAGAAATCCCAATCTCAAACCAATATCCGTGGAATAAGAACTAGAGCTACTAGAATTCCCACCTATGAAACTCCCGAACCTTTCCGGTTATGCAATCAGGTGTTGGGGATACAGGGGAAGCATAATATCTCACCCAAACTAGCAAATCCTACATCCAGCTGTATCCATCCTTCAACACATAACCAAGAAAACTTCGGAAACCATCTACCTCAACCTTCGAAAAGCATCCGTTATACAAGTTATGGCGATACTCCTGAACTCCCGCCCCAGTACTGGGTGGCGTCGAGGTTATCTCACCAACGAACTGCATAAAAGAGATTTTCGATGTCGGCGAACATATCTCAAGTATTCCAGAATTGCAACGATAAAATTATGACGACAACACCTCAGAGCTCAACTCCCCGGGACACTTCCACTAAACCCCTGACAGGAGGCACCAAGACAGTATTCTCATCATAAGCCATCGGAACGATTCAAAGATACTCGCGTGATCCTAAAAAAAATTTAGTGAAATTTGAGAAGAGAAGAGTCAAAACTCTACGTCAGGATGCCTTACCAGAGCGATGAGGAGACTGGGAAGTAAAAAGAATTCCTAAGCTCTCCGATATATAATTCCTAAATGACTCAAAACATTTTTCTAGACACAACTCGACTGCTAAAAACGATCAAGCAATGGGGCTCCTAAGGTCGGGGAAGGCTCTGATACCAACTTGTAACACCCTCGATGCGACTACAGCTCCCACGTGTCGAGGCACGACTTAGAGACATAATCGCATTGAAGGCATATGTCGCAAGTTAGGCAATCTTCACAACATCCCATGTAATGTAAATAATAAAGGGGAGATACATAGTTGGCTTACACTCGCCACATCACATCAAAGTATATAAATAACATCCATCGTGAAAACACTCATGGCCCGACTACGGCGCCAAAATAGAAGAATAACCCAACAAGCGACAAGGTCCCAATCAAACCCCAACTAGGCACCACTACTGATCATCAGGAAAAGACACGTAGTAACGCTGAGAGTCTTCGTCGAACTCCCACTTGAGCTCGTAATCATCACATGGAGCGGAATCACCTGGACCTACAACTGGAGTTATAATAATCTGTGAGCCACAGGGACTCAGCAATCTCGCACCCTCGCAATCAAGACTATTTACGCTTATAGGAAGGGTAAGGCAAATATATGAGGAGCTGCAGCAAGCGACTAGCATATATGGTGGCTAACTTATTCGCAAAAGAGAGCGAGAAGAGGAGGCAAAGCGCGAGCGAGAAACTAGAGAGCAACCTGCGCAAACATTACTCCAACACCGTGTCCACTTCCCGGACTCCACCAAGAAGAGGCCATCACGGTAACACACTCAGTTGATTCATTTTAATTAATTAAGGTTCAAGTTATCTACAACCGGACATTAACAAATTCCCATCTGCTCATAACCATGGGCACCGCTTTAAAAAGTTCAATCCCTGCAGGGAAGTCCCAACTTAGCCCATGACAAGCTCTCACGGTCAACGAAGGAATAGACCTCCACCCGAGACACACCGATCAGACTCGGTAACCCGGTACAACAAGACAATTCGACAGGTTAAAACAAGACCAGCAACACCGCCCGAATGTGCCGACAAATCCCGATAGGAGCTGCACATGTCTCTTTCTCAGGGCACACTCAGATAAGCAATCCGTACAACTAAAACCAGCCCTCGAGTTTCCCCGAGGTGGCGCTGCAAGGGGCTCTAGTTTGGACCAACACTCAGAGGAGCACTGGCCCGGGGGGGTAAAATAAGATGACCCGCGGGCTCCAGAAACCCGAGGGAAAAAGAAGCTAGGTGGCAAATGGTAAAACCAAGGTTGGGCATTGCTGGAAAAGCTTTAATCAAGGCGAACTATCAAGGGGTTCCCATTATAACCCAACCGCATAAGGAACGCAAAATCTGGGAACATAACACCGATATGACGGAAACTAGAGCGGCAAGAGTGGAACAAAACACTAGGCGAGAGGCCGAGCCTTCCACCCTTTACCAAGTATATAGATGCATTAAGATAACATAGCAATATAATGATATCCCAACAAGTAAATAAAAGATGTTCCAACAAGGAACGGTCTCCAATCTTCACCTGCAACTAGCAACGCTATAAGAGGGGCTGAGCAAAGCGGTAACATAGCCAATCAATGGTTTGCTAGGACATGTTGGGTTAGAGTTTTTACATGGCAATTGGGAGGCTGACAAGCAAAAGGTAGGCATCATAGCATTGGCATAGCAAAAGAGCGAGCAAACTAGCATAGCAAAGATAGTGGTGATTTTGAGGGTATGATCATCTTGCCTGCACAGTTGTCAGAGTTGATTGGATCCTCACAAGCAAACTCAATGGGCTCCTCGGTAGCGAACTCGTCTCCCGGCTCTACCCAAACAAGACAAACAAGCAACAAAGATACAATCAACCACGTGCAAGACCAAGCAATAAGATGAAATGATGATATGCTATGCGGAATGCGATGCAGGATGCAAAATGCAAGATATGACAGGAAAAACATGAACCTGGCCTCAACTTGGAATTCCAAGGGTGCCACTGGAAAGATGAGATGAAATCGCTTGAAAACGATATAAAGATCATCGGAATCGGAGTTACGGTTTGAAAATGGCAAGCGTTTTAAGAATGACACCGGTCTGCGATTTACAGCAAGTAGGCATCTAAATGCAATAAGATGAACATGCTACAGCCACCAAACATGACAACAAAACACATGGCAGGGATGCACACAAGATGCTTAACAAAAGACTAGCACTGAGCTACGGCCAATTCATCCATTAAGAGGTTCAAACAAGCATGGCAAAAACGCAAATGCAAAACAGATTCCGGACTTAGTGAAATTAACACTTGTCTGAAATTTCAGATCACGAGGCCCTCTTCGGAGCAGCACAACAACATGATACATGACCTGATTAAGACAAGTAAGAACATGGCATGGAGCTACTCAACAAGCTTAACAAAAGACCCAAAGTGACCTGGGACCAAAAGGGTTCACAAAATATACTAACGGGCACACGAACATAGCAAAAACACAATCATTTTCAGACTTAGTGAAAACTGAGACATGCTGAAATATGACTCACGAAGGCATGTAAACGAGCTCGATGCACTCACTACGGTGAAAGTCATGGCAAGGCAATCATACATCCATTAAGAAGGCACAAAATGCTAGCTAGACATGGCAAGAACAATGGCATAGCATGCACGAATCAACTACAATAACAACGGCAAAATCGCAAACGAGTTGATGATCTGCCCAGATTCACCATGAAGCAAAAGTAGAGCTCGATTGACTCAAGCTAGGGTGCTCCATAATTGCAAAAAAAGACATGGATGGATAGAGCATAACATGATTAACAAAACTCCTTTACTGATCATCCTCAAAAGAGGCACGGATCACTAGGAAACAAGCTGAACATATGGCATCATGAACTAAATAATCCCAGACTTAGTGAAATTACTAAGTCTCTGAAAACAGATTTACCGGGTGCCTCACTTTGCAAGCTTGCACAAGTCACCACACACATCCTAAAAATGCATGGGTTGCACCTCTAGAAAGAAGACAAAATGCTTAACAAAACATATGAAGGACTCACAGGCATATCATGCACACAATAATCATGGCAAAAATGACAAAAGTCTAAGGTGAACTAGCAGATCTGACAATTAGCTCACGAAGCCTCCTTCTAACAGCATTTCGGGCATCAAGATGAGCTCAAATGAAAATGATGTAATGGAATGACTCTTCGAGGCGAACATTTTGATATACTATATTCCCAAAACGAAGCTACGAATGCGGAGATATCACTGGTCAAAGTTAGCACAAAAATTAGGGTTCGGGAGCGAAAAGTCAACCGTCAAGTTTTTCCAGACCCAGATCCAGATCGGGCACGCGGATCGAGGCCGCCGGAGTTACTGTTCACGGCCGGACTTTGAGCTCGCCGGCGTCGAGGGAGGAGGTGGAGGAGAGGGACTTGGCCGGCCGGTGGGGAGGACGAGGCCGGGGCGCGATGGCGGTGGGGCGGCGCCGCGGTGGAGAGGCGTGGCCGCGGCGGCGTGGCGGCCCCCGGCGGGGTGGACGGCGGTCGGTGATGGCGGCTTGCGGTGGCGCGGCCACCGGGGTCGGAGAAGACAGGGCGCGAGGCGGTGGAGAGGCGCGGTGGTCGGATGGGCTTGGGGGGGCCCGCGTGGGCCTGCAGGCCGGCGGGAGCGGCGAAGTGGTCCGGTCCACGTGGCGAGCGGCGAGTGGGCGAGGGGCG
>NC_041392.1:536252388-536269625 GCF_002162155.2 Triticum dicoccoides
GGCGGATCTGGAGTTTTTTTTTTCAAGGGGAGGACGGGGAGAGATCCGAGATCCGAAAAACGGGGGGGGGGGCTATTTATAGGCATAAGTGGAGCTAGGAGAGTCCAAATGAGGTGCGGTTTTCGGCCACGCGATCGTGATCGAACGCTCTAGGACATGGAGCAGAGTTTGGTGGGTTTTGGGCCAAATTGGAGGGGTGTTGGGCTGCAACACACACGAGGCCTTTTCGGTCCCTCGGTTAACCGTTGGAGTATCAAACGAAGTCCAATTGATACGAAACTTGACAGGCGGTCTACCGGTAGTAAACCAAGGCCGCTTGGCAAGTCTTGGTCCAATCCATAAATGTTTAATCCCCACACACGAAAGAACGCTAGAATTGACCACCGGAGGAGAATGAAGCGCCGGAATGCAAAACGGACAACGGGGAAAATGCTCGAATGCATGAGACGAACACGTATGCAAATGCAATGCACATGATGGCATGATATGAGATGCATGACAAAGAAAACAAAACACGGAGACAAAGACCCGAACCCGAGAAATAAATATAACTTAACGACGGAAACGGCAAGAGTTGGAGTACAAATTGGGAAAGTTATATCTGGGGCGTTACACCTATTTAAGGGGGTCTTCTTCCCCAATGGTTCCCTATCTCTTGAGCTCGTTTTTGCCCCCATTGTTGACCTTCTTTGAGCTTGCTAACTCTCTATCCCTCCATGGATTCTTGCTAGTTTTTGAGGGAAAAGAGAGAGGAGATCTAGATCCACATTTCCACCAATCACTTTCTCCTCTATGTGAGGGGAACCCCTTGGATCTAGATCTTGGAGTTCTTGGTGTTCTCCTTCTTGTTCTTCCTCTCATTTTCCTCCCTAGCATTAGTTACTCTGGTGGGATTTGAGAGAGAAGGACTTGGGCACTGCGTGTGCCCTTGCCATTGCATTTGGTGCATCGGTTTGAGTTCTCCACGGTGATACGTGGAAGTGAAGTTTGAGAAGCTTATTATTCTTGGGTGTTTGGGCACCCTAGAGCTTGTTCCTCTTGGGTGCCTTGGCGCCCTAGACGGTTGGTGGTGTTTGGAGCTCAATCATTGTGGTGTAAAACTCCGGGCAAGCGTCGGGGTCACCAATTAGGTTGTGGAGATCGCCCCGAGCAATTTGACGAGTACCGGTGACCGCCCCCAAGGGTTGCCAAAGTGTACGGGTTTGGTGACCGCCCCCAAGGGTTGCCATTTGTACGGGTTCGGTGACCGCCCTCAAGGGTCCCTTAGAGGAATCACTGCATCTTGCATTGTGCGAGGGCGTGAGGAGATTACGGTGGACCTAGTGGCTTCTTGGGGAGCATTGTTCCTCCACACCGCTCCAAACGGAGATTAGCATCTGCAAGGGTGTGAACTTCGGGATACATCATCGTCTCCACGTGCCTTGGTTATCTCTTACCCGAGCTCTTTACTTATGCACTTTACTTTCTGATAGCCATATTGTTTCTTGTCATATATCTTGCTATCACCTAGTAGTTTATCTTGCTTAGCATAAGTTGTTGGTGCACATAGGTGAGCCTAGTTGTTTTAGGTTTTGTGCTGGGAAAATTAACCGCTAGGTTTATTCCGCATTTGTTCAAGCCTAAACCATAATTATTTTAAAATGCCTATTCACCCCCCCCTCTAGGCGACATCCACAATCTTTCATTATGTTATTGATATGAGTTAATATTACCTTTAAGAGTTATTCTCGGCATGGTTAGTTATAATGTTGGCTGAAAACCTCGGTGTTGTTTAAGCTTATTTATGCAAAAAAGAGCAAAAGAGTTCATGAAAGTTTTTCTTTTTCACTTTCAGTTTATCAACTGAATTGCTTGAGGACAAGTAAAGGTAAGCTTGGGGGAGTTGATACATCTCCAACGTATCTACTTTTCCTAATGCTTTTCCTCTTGTTTTGGACTCTAATTTGCATTATTTGAATGAAACTAACCCCGGACTAACGCTGTTTTCAGCAGAACTATCATGGTTTTGTTTTTGTGCAGAAATAAAAGTTCTCGGAATGGAACAAAACTTTGCAAGGATTTTTTATATCAATGAAGAGAATTTCTGGAGTCAAGATCCACCGGAGGGGGGAACCTAGGTGGGCACAACCCACCAGGCCCCCCCTCCTGGCGTGCCTAGGTGGGTTGTCCCCACCTGCTGGCCTCGCAGACCTCAACCCTGATACTATAAAATTACATATTTGGAGGAAAAATCAGGGAGAAATAATTATTGTGTTCCACAGATGGAGCCTTCGTGACCTCCTGTTCTTCATCGGGAGGCCAGATCTGGAGTCCGTTTGGGGCTCCTGAGAGGGGGATCTTCATTATTCATCATCACCAATCCTTCTCCATCGCCAATTCCATGATGCTCCCCACTGGGAGTGAGTAATTCCTTCATAGGCCCGTTCGTTGGTGAGGAGTTGGATGAGGTTCAGCATGTAATCGAGTTAGTTTTGTTAGGGCTTGCTCCCTAGTATCCACTATGTTCTGAGATTGATGTTGCTATGACTTTGCCATGCTTAATGCTTGTCACTTTGGGCACGGGTGCCATGATTTCAGATCTAAACTTTTTATGTTATCACCATTATATCCATGTTCTAGATCCGATCTTGCAAGTTATAGTTACCTAATAGGTGTTATGATCCGGCAACCCGGGAGTAACAATAGTCGGGACCACTCCCAGTGATCACCGTAGTTTGAGGAGTTCATGTATTCATCGTGTATTAATGCTTTCTTCCGATCTCTATTAAAAGGAGGCCTTAATATCCCTTAGTTTTCAATTGGACCCCGTTGCCACAGGAGGGTAGGACAAAAGATGGCATGCAAGTTCTTTCCATAAGCACATATGACTATTTACGGAATACATGCCTACATTATATTTATGAACTAGAGCTAGTGTTGTATCACCCTAGGTTATAACTGTCTCATGATGAATATCATCCAACAAGTCACCGATCCAATGCCTACTAATTTATCTTACATTATTCTTGCTAAGTTACTACTGCTATCGTTACTGTTGCACTTGCTACAAAATTACTGCTATCACCGTTAATGTTATCATTGGTACTGTTACTACTATTAAAACTATCATATTACTTTGCTACTGATCACGTTGATGCAGATAATTAATCTCCAAGTGTGGTTGAATTAACAACTCAGCTGCTAATACCTTCAAATATTCTTTGGCTACCCTTGTGTCGAATCTATAAATTTGGGTTGAATACTCTACCCTCGAAAATTATTGTGATCCCCTATGCTTGTGTGTTATCATAGGTTGATTGCTTGACTTGTGCTAAGTTGCTAAAATATGCCAATACTTAAAATTGGGAGAATATTAGATTTTTATTTGGTCAAGTAGTCTAATCACCCCCCCTAGACCTACTTTCGATCCTACAGTGTTATTAGAATATCCCAGGAGCGTCGAAGATCACAGTGTCTCCGGTAATGAGCTCATTGAATTCCAATCTCATATTGCATGGGACGATGTGTGTAAGAAAAAACAAAAAACACACATAATGCATTGGTGAAAGTAGCAACAAAAACAAATTGAATTAACTGTTAGAAGGTTCATATAATTTGTTACCGCTGCAAGAACAAAACTTGGCTGAAGTAGATACCGAATAGTGTGCCAGTTGCAAGGCTGGTTGCGCACCCTGACTTGCACACTCGGCATGGTGGCGGTTGCGCCATTCTACACAAAACATATAGAAAACAAAGTATAATAGGATTCTGGACTACTAAATCAACACTAAGTATAATCGGTTCTACACTAGTAAATCAATTTCTACTAAGCATAATCGGATACTACAGTGCTAAATATAATTCTACACCAGTAACTGTATAAACAAATAAACAAAATCCATGAAGGGAGACAAAAATAAACAAATTCTACACCACCAATCTTATTTATAGGAGTTCATCTTATTTATTCCAAACATACCAAACTACACTACCAAATTAAGTTGAACTTGAATCATTAATATTCTAGACACTCAAAAATATTCTACTCAAAATGCACTATTAAAATCGGATTCTACACAATAGCAATCGGATTACCACTAAAATTTCTAAACAAAGTAATCCATGGAACCAACTTAGGATTCTACATAACCACAAATGTTGATTCAACACTACTTAAATTCTACACAAATCAACTTATGTATACATGGATCCCCTGGATTCCGTGTGGCGTCCGCGGACAGAGGATGTGCGAGTGGAGAGGAAGGATATGTGATGGGAGGTGAAGGAAATGATCGAACCTTGCTGCTGGCACTACGGAGAGTGGCGGCAACGGGGGTCGAGGTCCGGAGGTGGCGGCGGCTGGTTGAGGGGGACTGTGTGGGTGAAATGCGGGGGCGTCGACTAGCTAGGTCTTCTACTAAGGTGGGTAGTTAACTCGGGTGGGCCAGTGCTGGCGTGGGCCTAAAACACAACACCATAGATAATAACAACCCAAATAAAGAAACCTAAGATTAATAAAATACTCAATGTAATAAAAGACTCAAAATTATAACTAGTAGTAAAGAAATAAAAGACCAAAAATGATAAAAATACTACTAATAATAAAGACAAAAATATAATATAATATAATATGTTCATTATTTTTTACTAGTATAATCATTAATACTTAAATACTTGATAAAATGGAAAATTGTTTCTAGCATAACATAAGTTAACATGCCAACACTAATTAAATGCCTACGGGATGCGTAGAAATCCGACGCACTATCTTCCACACGGTGAGTAGAGATGGGCCAACAGATTTTTGATGTGTTAAAAAAATGCAACGCCAGCACTAACCATGTAAAGCTGACGTGCGATTTAAACTGACGCTAGCACTATTGAAAAAAATAGTGATGGTGTTGATGGAAAATGGCGCGCCACCAACAAAAGTTGTGGCTAACCGTTTATCCACTAGTGACGTACCACCTGTCCTAACATTGCAGAAGAGGAATAGTTCAAGCGGCAAGCAGTAGAGCACACAAGTAATAAGCAATGGAGCAGAAGAGCAATAGTAAGCATGCATGATCATACGGCATAGCAAGTTCAACCTAGCACTATTATGGTGTCAACCTATCACCACATGCAAAAGAGGGTGCAATCTTACCACCAAAAGTTCACCATCGGTGTGAGGGTTTAGCATATACCACATCACCAAAATATACATACCATAAAATAGTTTTCAAGCCCTAGCTACATAAAATATATGTCATCATCGTCATCGTCGTCAAGGATCATGCACGCGGTCAGCACCACCAGATACAACACTAGTAGTAGTGCTTGCCCATCCAGCTCCTGAGCGAGTCTCCTACCGGTTTGATAAACCTTGGTTCTTAACTGAGGGAAATACTATCTGCTAGTATACTAGATCACCCTTCCTCTTCGGGAAAATCGCAACGCCTACCACAAGTAGCAGGCGCACGCGAACAGCATCTGCCCCATGCTTCCTCAGCAAGCGCGCGGGGCTCGCGGCGGAGTACTAGGGACAGTGTGGTGGAGTTTCACCGGGAGGGGTGGGTGGAAGAAAGAAAACTAGGAGAGAGAGGTGAGTGGATCATAGATAGCCCATGTCAGACATGCAGAGGACACGTAAAATGTTCGACTTATGTCCGCTTCGGACCCAACTCTAACCTAAATTTGAGACGAAAATGGGTGTCCAGGACACAAACGGACACGATGTCTGTTTGGGTCGCTATGTTGGGCCATGTTTTTTGGCCTCGTGGACCCAAAGAACCAAAAGCAGACGAATTGTGACGAATATTTATTTGTGCATTCGGTAGGCATGCTCTAACAGTTATGACAACAGAGGTGGCCCGTCGGTTGTCAAGCCAAACGATCGGCCGGCCTCAAGGCCCAATAGTCCAATGTGTGCCATGGGCCCCTTATCGTGCGGGAAGCCTTTTTCTAGAAGAATCTTACCATGGTGTACATCTTAGGGACCCCTCATCCCATCCAAACTCTAGGACGGTAGGTAAGCTTATAACCCTAGGTCTCGTCCCCTGTTATAAGGCAAGGCTAGGGGTAGTTCATATCAACTGACATCAAGTCATAGCCTTGATAGCAACATCTTCATGTATATCGTGACCCCTTCACACGAGGCATTTTTTCCACATCAATCAATTCAAAAGGAGGAGTAGGCTATTACCTCTACGATGAGGGCCCGAACCTAAGTAAACCCCCGTGTGCGATCCTTTCTGGTACATTCAGTCACGTGCTCCCCCTGCTAGATGCCAACTATCATGTTGTGGTCCCCCATACGCTGAGGTGGCCTCATGCGCCGAGTCAGATGGCGCCACACGGGCAAAATACATACAAAAACATCATGAGTGAGCACATCTGCGCACATGAACAACTTTGGCAACTCGAAAGTTGCACTCATGAGTTCAACGGATTATTTTGCACCAATACAATGAGTTCAGTGACTATAGCTGAAGTTTACTCAAAATAAAAAATGCATACATTTGGTCTGCAAATCACAAGGGTAGAGTTTCATTAAGGCTATATCTCGCTTACAAGGAGATCTATCATACCTCGCCTAAAGATGTTTTTTCCCTTTCACATTTTAACGGGGCCAACTCGATTCCTCTCATCCATGTCCCACTTCTGCGTCATCGCTCGCTTGACTCGCTCGGTGTTGTCGCTGCCAGCTTTTTTCGTTTTATCTTTGTTTTCCTTTTAGTTTCCTTTGTTTTCTACATGATTTTTGGTTTTTCTATTTTAATTGCTTTTTCAATGTTTTTATATTTTTTTAGTTTTCAAAGGTTTTTTCTTTCCTTTTCTTTTTTCTATGATTTCTTTGATTTCTTTATTTCTTTCCTCGGTTGTTACTGGTTTTCTTTTCTTTTCTCTTTGTTTTTCGTCATCATACTTCAATTTTTTGGTTCCTCTCTCGATTTTCCACTATTTTATTTTTGTGTTCTTCATTGTTATCCTTCGTTTATTTATTTTTCCTTTTATTTTTCTTTGGTTTTTGTTTTGTTTATTCCAAGACTTTTATCACTTCCCTTTTTCATCTCATTTTCCTTCTGTCTTCTTTGGTTTTTTGGTTTCTTTCTTAGTTTTCAGTAGGATATTTTCTTTTTTCTTCCGTATTCTTTTTCCTTTTCTCTTTTTCTTTGTACCTATTATTATTTTCTGTTTTTTCTTGCTTTTATCATTTTTAATTGCATTTTCTTTTCATTCTACATCTTTCGTTAATGTCAAGATCATTTTTCCAATACTCTTTTCAAAAAATTCAAATAACAGTTCAAAAAAATTATACATGGTCGATATTTTTTTGAGAACATTTTTAACATAACTCAAATGCTTGATTAAAAAGTTCCAAATACAAGCAACTTTTGTATAAATTGTCAACATTTTTTCTATGCATATTTTCATATTTTCAAATGCTTGATTAACATTTTTTAACTAGAAGATTAACATTTTTTAAAGACATGTCAAAAATTTTCCTATACACATTTAATATTTTTCAAATGCGTGATTAACATTTTTAAATGCTTGTTTAATATTTTTTCATATGATTGATTCAAAATTTCTAAATACACGGTCAACTTTTTTTCAGTAACTTTGTAGATTTTTTGTAAGCATTTTTTGTACACATGCGAAAGATTTTCTTTATACATATTTAACACTTTTCAAATGCTTGGTTAACATTTTTTGTATACATGTTCTACATTTTATGTATACACATTTTTAATATTTCAAATGCTTCATTAATATATTTCAAATATAAAATTAACATATTTTTTAATACATGGCCATTATTTTGTCAATACAAATTTTTACATTCTCAAATGCTTTTGTTAACATTTTTTAAATATAAATTTGCATTTTTTTAATAAATCATCAGCATTTTTCTCTACACATTAAACATTTTTTAAATGTTTCATTATTATTTTTAAGTACTTGTTTAATTTTTTCAAAATCTTGGATTAACATTTTTTAAATACATGATCAACTATTTTCACATATATTGTATAATATTTGAACAAATAAGAAACATTTGTGTTATAGACATTAAACATTTTTCAAATGCTTGGTTAACATTCTTTTAAATGTTTTCTGAAATGAATTTTCTTTATTTAGAATATTTGGATGTATAATCAAATAAAAAAAGTAACATAAAACATGAAGAAAAAAACAGAAAATGAGGTCATGGGCTCCCGCACGCCTGGGCCGGCTCACTTATGGAGGTGCCTGGCCGGAGGTCTTGTCTATAGGCGAGGGGAGCTCCCCGTCGTACGTCCGAAATCAGTAGTTGAGGATTACTCGTTCCAAAGATCACTTCAATTCTCCAGCGTGCCACTTGTCGCAACCTGAGAATTTTCTTATTTTTTCGTACATCTGTTTATTCAAAACGTTTTATCTCTCAAACCGTGTGTCCAAATCTCAAACCATTTTTACCGTTGGATTCCTCGCATCGATATCTTCAAAACTAGATCACATGTTGATAAATTTTGACGAACTTTTTTCACGAAAAAACCGGACAAAAAAACCGAACCTGGAGCATGGGTTTTTTTCCTTTCCAAAAGAGGCACGCCCGTGCCTCTCACGAAATCACAACCGTACCTCTCTCGGAAGCAAAACCGTGACTCTCGCGGAACGAAAAAAAATAAAAGAAAACGTGTGTTTTTTCGTTTCCGAGGAGGCACGGCCGTAACTCTCGCGAAAGCACACCCGTGCCTCTCGCGGAAGCAAAACCGTGACTCTCGGAAAGGAAAAAAAACAACAGAAAACGCATTGTTTTCATTTCCGAGAGGCACGGCCGTGACTCTCGCAAACGCACAACCGTGCCTCTCGCAGAAGCAAAACCGTGACTCTCACGAAAGAAAAATAAAATAGAAAATGCATTTTTTTCCATTTCCGAGAGGCAAAACCGTGACTCTCGTGAAAGAAATAAAATGCGTTTTTTCGCACAAATTTTTTTTTTGAATTTTTTTTGTCGAAAAGCTAAGGAAGACAGGTGGAAAACCAAAACGTCGAAAAAACCCGAAAAAAGTCGTTTAAATAGCCGAAAACTCGTGCGAAAAAATAAAAAAATCCGAAGAGAGCGCCCAGAGTACGACACGTGGCAAATGGCTGAGAGCGCGCCAAGTGGCGCTGATCGTTGCGAGGCTCCCGAAGGAGCGCTCGTTAACTAGTGGCTCCCTCTATGTCTCGCCTTCAAAGTCCACCTTCGGACTTGCTGAAGGGGCGACCAAGATGGGCCGGCCCACGCTGGCGGCAGGCCACAGCACTTTTCTCTGTTTTCGCTTTTTTGCTTTATTTTTGTACTCTTGTTTATACTTCAAAATATTCAAAATATATGTATTACAAAAAAACTCGAAAAAAAATCGAAACATGTTGGACGAGTATTTGAAAAATGTTAATCAAGCGTTTGGAAAATGTTAAATATGCATAGAAAAAAAAGTTAACCATGCATTCAAAACATGTTAATCTTTTGCTTGAAAACTATTTATCAAGCATTTAAAGAAATGTTAAAATGTATACAAAAAATGTTGATCATATATTAAAAAATATTAAAAATGTATAGAAAACTGTTGAACAGGTATTCAAAAATAATAATATCTTGTATTTGAAATTTTCTTAAACTGTGCATAGAAAAAAATGTTGACCATGTATTACAAAAATGTATTATTTGTATTGGAAATATGGTAGACACATAATAAAAGAATGTTGTTGGCATATACAAAAAATGTACTCCTTCCGTCCGAAAATACTTGTCATCAAAGTAGACAAAAAGGGATGTATCTAGAACTAAAATACATCTAGATACATCCCCTTTTATTCATTTTGATGACAAGTATTTTTGGACGGAGGGAGTAGAATAATAACCAAAAGAACAAAGAAAACCGAAAATAGAAACAAAATAAACAAAAAGATAAAAGAAAATGGAAATGGAGAAACAAAATGCAAAAAAGAATGAAAGAAAAAAGGAAAAAGAATAATAGGGGAAAATCCCGAAGAAAACGGCTCGAGTAGCCTCAAGTGGGACGCGCCCCTAGTTCTTATTTCTTACCACGAAAGGAAATTAGGCGGAGTGACTAGCGCGGCACACGATCTCCCTGTAGACCAGGGATCGATTCTTCCTTCTCGCATTTCCTCTCAATTTACGACTAGGCGCGCATGAATGGGCCAGCCCAATATGATGCGAGAGTGAAAAAGCTTCAGCGGGAGGTGCTACTTGTCTCGCTTAATAGCCTCAGAAAGACTTGTCTCGCTTAATGCGATAAATAGTCGCCGCGATAAGCGGGACATAGCGCAGCCCGGAGAGTTTAGTAGACTAGGCCTTTCTGTTTGGCATATGGGTTAGTTTGGGCCCTGAACTTTGAATGGGCCACTTTGGTCACCCCAAGAAATAGATATGTACTGGTATAATCTTCGTTTAGCTCCATGGGGACAGAAAGAAAAACACTGAATAAAGCACCACTAGTCTAGTACGTACCACACGGTCAACATTCACAATCACTTTTTTTTTTTGCGGGGAACATTCACAATCACTTTACCATGCATGACATACGTAGACGGAAAGCAACACAATTAAAACAAGCTAGCTTCATGTCTAAATCTAGCTGTAACGTCAGGCGATGCAAGTTTTTCAGCGACAGCGAAACAAATCTTTTGGCGACAGCCAAACTGAAACAAAAGCTGAAACAAACCACGACATAGAAGACTATAGTAACATATACGTAACTCATTGGCTCAGGCATTGGAAGGTCGTGCTGCTGTTTAGTGCAACCCAAACAAAACAGCTTAGGGTAACCGATCCTTAATAACCGGTTAAAAAAGTAAAATTTTGGTTTTACCTTTTTAAACGGGACCTAACCGATCTTCAATCGGCGTTTGTGGAGGATAAATTATCCTCAGCTGCCTCCGCCGCCCCTATTTTTACTATTTCACCCCGCGGACGAATAGAAAAAGCCTCTTCGACTTCTCTTCCTCTCCGCCTCCTCTGCCTCTTCTCCTACCCCATCCACGTCGCCGGCGACTCCCCCCACCATTCCCCGACCTCCCTCCTTCCTCCAATGGCCGGATCACATTGCCAGCGCTCCTCGCCGCCATGCCCGTGGTTCGTCTTCAAGCGGCGCGTCCTCAAGCCGCCGCCGCCCCTCCGATGTGGCCACCACTGTCCGCATCGCCGACTTCCCCGAGCTCCTCCACCGCGGAAGCCACAGAGGAAACACCTCGGCGTCCGCCGGCGAGCGTGGAGGACTTGGGTTGCGGAGATCACTCACCACGAGACCCATACCAAAAAGTGGATCGGTCGTTCCACATCGCGGAGCTCGCCGTGTTGGGGAACGTTGCAGAAAATTAAAAAATTTCCTACGGTTTCACCAAGATCCATCTATGAGTTCATCTAAGCAACGAGTCAAGGGAGAGAGCTAGCATCTACATATCACTTGTAGATCGCGTGCGGAAGCTTGCAAGGTGATGATGTAGTCGTACTCGACGTGATTCGAATCACCGATGACCAAGTGCTGAACGGACAGCACCTCCGCGTTCAACACACGTACGGGACGGGAGACGTCTCCTCCTTCTTGATCCAGCAAGGGGGAAGGAGAGGTTGAGGAAGACAGCTCCACCGGCAGCACGACGGCGTGGTGATGGTGGAGAGGCAGTACTCCGACAGGGCTTCGCCAAGCACACAACGGAGGAGGAGAGGTGTTGGGGAGGGGAGGGCTGCGCCTTGGAGGGTGGTTCCGCTGCCCTCCCCTCACCCCTCTATTTATAGGGGGAAGGGAGAAGGGGGCCGGCCCCCTAGAACCCATCTAGGGGGGGGGGGTGCGGCGGCCTAGGGGAGAGGGGAGAGGGTGGCTTGCCCCCCAAGCCAAGGGGGGCGCCCCCTCTAGGGTTCCCCCCTCAACCCTAGGCGCATGGGCCCAAGGGAGGGGGTGCGGCCAGCCCACCAGGGGCTGGCTCCCTGCCCCACGCAGCCCATGTGGCCCCCCGGGAGGGGTGGCCCCTCCCGGTGGACCCCCGGAACTCTTCCGGTGGCCCCGGTACAATACCGGTATGACCCCGAAACTTCCCGGTGTCCGTTTGACAACTTCCCATATATAAATCTTTACCTCCGGACCCTTCCGGAGCTCCTCGTGACGTCTAGGATCCCATCCGAGACTCCGAACAACATTCGGTAGTCACATACTAGTCTTCCTAATAACCCTAGCGTCACCGAACCTTAAGTGTGTAGACCCTACGGGTTCGGGAGACATGCAGACATGACCTAGACGCTCTCAGGTCAATAACCAACAGCGGGATCTGGATACCCATGATGGCTCCCACATGCTCCTCGATGTTGTCATTGGATGAACCACGATGTCGAGGATTCGATCAAACCCTGTATGCAATTCCCTTTGTCAATCGGTACGTTACTTGCCCGAGACTCGATCATCGGTATCCCAATACCTTGTTCAGTCTCGTTACCGGCAAGTCACTTTACTCGTACCGTAATGCATGATCCCGTGTCCAACACCTTGGTCACATTGAGCTCATTATGATGATGCATTACCGAGTGGGCCCAGAGATACCTCTCCGTCATACGGAGTGACAAATCCCAGTCTCGATCCGTGTCAACCCAACAGATACTTTCGGAGATACTTGTAATGCACCTTTATAGTCACCCAGTTACGTTGTGACGTTTGATACACCCAAGGCACTCCTACGGTATCCGGGAGTTACACGATCTCATGGTCGAAGGAAGATATACTTGACATTGGCAAAGCTCTAGCAAAACGAACTACACGATCTTTTATGCTATGCTTAGGATTGGGTCTTGTCCATCACATCATTCTCCTAATGATGTGATCCCGTTATCAACGACATCCAATGTCTATAGTCAGGAAACCATGACTATCTGTTGATCACAACGAGCTAGTCAACTAGAGGCTCACCAGGGACATATTGTGGTCTAAGTATTCACACGTGTATTACGATTTCCGGATAATACAGTTATAGCATGAATAAAAGACATTTATCATGAACATTGAAATATAATAATACTTTTATTATTGCCTCTAGGGCATATTTCCAACAGTCTCCCACTTGCACTAGAGTCACCAATCTAGTTACATTGTGATGAATCGAACACCCATAGAGTTCTGGTGTTGATCATGTTTTGCACGCGAGAGAGGTTTAGTCAGCGGATCTGCGACATTCAGATCCGTGTGCACTTTGCAAATCTCGATGTCTCCATCTTGAACATTTTCACGGATGGAGTTGAAACGACGCTTGATGTGCCTGGTCTTCTTGTGAAACCTGGGCTCCTTGGCGAGGGCAATAGCTCCAGTGTTGTCACAGAAGAGTTTGATCGGCCCCGACACATTGGGTATGACTCCTAGGTCGGTGATGAACTCCTTCACCCAAATCGCTTCATGTGCTGCCTCCGAGGCTGCCATGTACTCTGCTTCACACGAAGATCCCGCCACGACGCTCTGCTTGCAGCTGCACCAGCTTACTGCTCCACCATTCAACATATACACGTATCCGGTTTGTGACTTAGAGTCATCCAGATCTGAGTCGAAGCTAGCGTCGACGTAACCCTTTACGACGAGCTCTTCATCTCCTCCATAAACGAGAAACATGTCCTTCGTCCTTTTCAAGTACTTCAGGATATTCTTGACCGCTGTCCAGTGTTCCTTGCCGGGATTACTTTGGTATCTTGCTACCAAACTTACGGCAAGGTTTACATCGGGTCTGGTACACAGCATGGCATACATAATAGATCCTATGGCTGAAGCATAGGGGATGACACTCATCTCTTCTTTATCTTTTGCCGTGGTCGGTGACTGAGCCGAGCTCAGTCTCACACCTTGTAACATAGGCAAGAACCCCTTCTTGGACTGATCCATTTTGAACCTCTTCAAAATCTTATCAAGGTATGTGCTTTGTGAAAGACCTATGAGGCGTCTCGATCTATCTCTATAGATCTTGATGCCTAATATATAAGCAGCTTCTCCAAGGTCCTTCATTGAAAAACACTTATTCAAGTAGGCCTTAATGCTGTTCAGAAATTCTATATTATTTCCCATCAAGAGTATGTCATCTACATATAATATGAGAAATGCTACAGAGCTCCCACTCACTTTCTTGTAAACGCAGGCTTCTCCATAAGTCTGCATAAACCCAAACGCTTTGATCATCTCATCAAAGCGAATGTTCCAACTCCGAGATGCTTGCACCAGTCCATAAATGGATCGCTGGAGCTTGCATACTTTGTTAGCGTTCCGAGGATCGACAAAACCTTCCGGCTGCATCATATACAGTTCTTCCTTAAGATGCCCGTTAAGGAATGCTGTTTTGACGTCCATCTGCCATATCTCATAATCATAGTATGCGGCAATTGCTAACATGATTCGGACGGACTTTAGCTTCGCTACGGGAGAGAATGTCTCGTCGTAGTCAATCCCTTGAACCTGTCGATAACCCTTAGCGACAAGTCGAGCTTTATAGATTACCATCCGCGTCCGTCTTCTTCTTAAAGATCCATTTGTTTTCTATCGCTCGCCGATCATCGGGCAAGTCTGTCAAAGTCCATACTTTGTTTTCATACATGGATTCTATCTCGGATTTCATGGCTTCAAGCCATTTGTTGGAATCCGGGCCCGCCATTGCTTCTTCATAGTTCGAAGGTTCATTGTTGTCTAACAACATGATTTCCAGGACAGGGTTGCCGTACCACTCTGGTGCGGAACGTGTCCTTGTGGACCTACGAAGTTCAGCAGTAACTTGATCCGAAGTACCTTGATCATTATCATGGTTTTCCTCTTCAGTTGGTGTGGGCATCACAGGAACGGTTTCCTGTGCTGCGTCACTATCCCGCTCAAGAGGTAGTACTTCATCGAGTTCTACTTTCCTCCCACTTACTTCTTTCGAGAGAAACTCTTTTTCCAGAAAGCATCCGTTCTTGGCAACAAAGATCTTGCCTTCGGATCTTAAGTAGAAGGTATACCCTACAGTTTCCTTAGGGTATCCTATGAATACGCATTTTTCCGACTTGGGTTCGAGCTTTTCAGGTTGAAGTTTCTTCACATAAGCTTCGCATCCCCAAACTTTTAGAAACGACAGCTTAGGTTTCTTTCCAAACCATAATTCATACGGTGTCGTCTCAACGGATTTAGACGGTGCCCTATTTAAAGTGAATGTAGCTGTCTCTAGAGCGTATCCCCAAAATGATAGCGGTAAATCGGTAAGAGACATCATAGACCGCACCATATCCAATAGAGTGCGATTACGACGTTCGGACACACCGTTTCGCTGAGGTGTTCCAGGCGGCGTGAGCTGTGAAACGATTCCACATTTCTTTAAGTGTGTACCAAATTCGTGACTTAAGTATTCTCCTCCACGATCTGATCGTAAGAATTTTATCTTTCGGTCACGTTGATTCTCCACCTCATTCTGAAATTCCTTGAACTTTTCAAAGGTCTCAGACTTGTGTTTCATTAAGTAGACATACCCATATCTACTAAAGTCATCTGTGAGAGTGAGAACATAACGATATCCTCCGCGAGCCTCAACGCTCATTGGACCGCACACATCGGTATGTATGATTTCCAACAAGTTGGTTGCTCGCTCCATTGTTCCGGAGAACGGAGTCTTGGTCATTTTACCTAAGAGGCATGGTTCGCACGTGTCAAACGATTCATAATCAAGAGACTCTAAAAGTCCATCGGCATGGAGCTTCTTCATGCGCTTGACACCAATGTGACCAAGGCGGCAGTGCCACAAGTATGTGGGACTATCGTTATCAACTTTAAATCTTTTGGCATCTACACTATGAACATGTGTAATATTACGCTCGAGATTCATTAAGAATAAACCATTGACCATCGGAGCATGACCATAAAACATATCTCTCATATAAATCGAACAACCATTATTCTTAGACTTAAATGAGTAGCCATCTCGTATTAAACGAGATCCAGATACAATGTTCATGCTCAAACTTGGCACTAAATAACAATTATTAAGGTTCAAAACTAATCCCGTAGGTAAATGTAGAGGCAGCGTGCCGACGGCGATCACATCGACTCTGGAACCATTCCCGACACGCATAGTCACCTCGTCCTTCGCCAGTCTCCGTTTATTCCGCAGCTCCTGCTGTGAGTTACAAATATGAGCAACGGCACCGGTATCAAATACCCAGGAGTTACTACGAGTACTGGTAAGGTACACATCAATCACATGTATATCAAATATACCTTTGGTGTTGCCGGCCTTCTTATCCGCTAAGTATTTGGGGCAGTTCCGCTTCCAGTGACCCTTCCCCTTGCAATAAAAGCACTCAGTCTCAGGCTTGGGTCCATTCTTTGACTTCTTCCCGGCAACTGGCTTACCGGGTGCGGCAACCTCCTTGCCGTCCTTCTTGAAGTTCTTTTTACCCTTGCCCTTCTTGAACTTAGTGGTCTTATTGACCATCAACACTTGATGTTCTTTCTTGATTTCAGCCTCTGCTGACTTCAGCATCGAGAACACTTCAGGAATGGTCTTTTCCATCCCCTGCATGTTGTAGTTCATCACAAAGCTCTTGTAGCTAGGTGGGAGCGACTGGAAGATTCTGTCAATGACCGCCTCATCTGGGAGGTTAATGTTCAACTGGGTCATACGGTTGTGCAACCCAGACATCTTCAGGATGTGCTCACTGACAGAACTGTTTTCCTCCATCTTACAACTGTAGAACTTGTCGGAGACATCATATCTCTCGACCCGGGCATGAGCTTGAAAAACTAGTTTCAGCTCTTCGAACATCTCATATGCTCCGTGGTGCTCAAAACGCTTTTGGAGCCCCGGTTTTAAGCTGTAAAGCATGCCGCACTGAACGAGGGAGTAATCATCAGCACGAGACTGCCAAGCATTCATAATGTCTTGGTTCTCTGGGACGGGAGCGTCACCTAGCGGTCCTTCTAGGACATATTGTTTCCTGGCAGCTATGAGGATGATCCTCAGGTTCCGGACCCAGTCCGTATAGTTGCTGCCATCATCTTTCAGCTTGGTTTTCTCTAGGAACGCGTTGAAGTTCATGTTGACATTAGCGTTGGCCATTGATCTACAAGACATATTTGCAAAGGTTTTAGACTAAGTTCATGATAATAAAGTTCTAATCAAATTATGAACTCCCACTTAGATTAGACATCCCTCTAGTCATCTAAGTGTTACACGATCCGAGTCGACTAGGCCGTGTCCGATCATCACGTGAGACGGACTAGTCATCGTCGGTGAACATT
>NC_041392.1:536271279-536333101 GCF_002162155.2 Triticum dicoccoides
TGGAGAGGCAGTACTCCGACAGGGCTTCGCCAAGCACACAACGGAGGAGGAGAGGTGTTGGGGAGGGGAGGGCTGCGCCTTGGAGGGTGGTTCCGCTGCCCTCCCCTCACCCCTCTATTTATAGGGGGAAGGGATAAGGGGGCCGGCCCCCTAGAACCCATCTAGGGGGGGGGTGCGGCGGCCTAGGGGAGAGGGGAGAGGGTGGCTTGCCCCCCAAGCCAAGGGGGGCGCCCCCTCTAGGGTTCCCCCCTCAACCCTAGGCGCATGGGCCCAAGAGAGGGGGTGCGGCCAGCCCACCAGGGGCTGGCTCCCTGCCCCACGCAGCCCATGTGGCCCCCCCGGGAGGGGTGGCCCCTCCCGGTGGACCCCCGGAACTCTTCCGGTGGCCCCGGTACAATACCGGTATGACCCCGAAACTTCCCGGTGTCCGTTTGACAACTTCCCATATATAAATCTTTACCTCCAGACCCTTCCGGAGCTCCTCGTGACGTCCAGGATCCCATCCGGGACTCCGAACAACATTCGGTAGTCACATACTAGTCTTCCTAATAACCCTAGCGTCACCGAACCTTAAGTGTGTAGACCCTACGGGTTCGGGAGACATGCAGACATGACCTAGACGCTCTCAGGTCAATAACCAACAGCGGGATCTGGATACCCATGATGGCTCCCACATGCTCCTCGATGTTGTCATCGGATGAACCACGATGTCGAGGATTCGATCAAACCATGTATGCAATTCCCTTTGTCAATCGGTACGTTACTTGCCCGAGACTCGATCGTCGGTATCCCAATACCTTGTTCAGTCTCGTTACCGGCAAGTCACTTTACTCATACCGTAATGCATGATCCCGTGTCCAACACCTTGGTCACATTGAGCTCATTATGATGATGCATTACCGAGTGGGCCCAGAGATACCTCTCCGTCATACAGAGTGACAAATCCCAGTCTCGATCCGTGTCAACCCAACAGATACTTTCGGAGATACCTGTAATGCACCTTTATAGTCACCCAGTTACGTTGTGACGTTTGATACACCCAAGGCACTCCTACGGTATCCGGGAGTTACACGATCTCATGGTCGAAGGAAGAGATACTTGACATTGGCAAAGCTCTAGCAAAACGAACTACACGATCTTTTATGCTATGCTTAGGATTGGGTCTTGTCCATCACATCATTCTCCTAATGATGTGATCCCGTTATCAACGACATCCAATGTCTATAGTCAGGAAACCATGACTATCTGTTGATCACAACGAGCTAGTCAACTAGAGGCTCACCAGGGACATATTGTGGTCTAAGTATTCACACGTGTATTACGATTTCCGGATAATACAGTTATGGCATGAATAAAAGACATTTATCATGAACATTGAAATATAATAATACTTTTATTATTGCCTCTAGGGCATATTTCCAACACGCCGTGCTCGAATACGACCGGTGGAAAGTCCGGCTCCAGGACTCGGCCGCGCCTCAACTTCCCGTTTGGGACGGAGCCCGTCCACCTTCTCTATCGGCGCCGGGTGTGGAGATCTCGGCGACGGCTCAGGAGGACATGGACGAGGATTACATGGCGGACCTCCGCCCCTAGTACCCTGAGCTCGTGGAGGCAGGGCGGGCGGTCAATGACAAGGTCATTTTTATCTCCGACGACGAGGAGCAAGGCGGCAGCAACGACAGCAGCGCCAAGTAGGAGTTAGACGTGAAGTGGCGGCGCATCTTCCCCGACTCCGGCGATGACGGCACCGGCCCGGACCCAATGGGCGGTGGCAGGTCGATGCAAGATTGGCTCGACCTCTACTATGACAAGGATGAGAGCATCTACAGCCAGGTGTCCCAAACCCACCTCAAATGCCCGGGCGGACGGCTTGGTCACTGACCTGTCACGAAAGTGCGACCCAAACAGGCTCCTCAAACTGGCCTCATACGTCCGGGCTGACCGGCACCCCTCATATTCTGCCCAAATATGGGATGGTTATCGGGGCGCCCGGGCACGTCCGCCACGTCGGAATGACGATGGGGTTCCACAAGGAATCACCCAAAAACCTGGCGGTTCGATAGACGTCTCCTCCGTCGCCGCGTGGCGCCGCTCCGGCGGGCCGCGTAGTGCCCTAACCCGACTATTTAAGCCGATCATCGGCACCGAAATCCTACCCATCCAAATCCCCCCTCCCGTCCGCCACAGCCGCCACTTTCCGCTCGCCGTCCACCACTTAAGGCTCCTCGTCCGCCACTTCCTGTTAGTAGCTATGCCCCCACGCCATTGGGCAACTTATCTAATGCCGGAGCGCCGGCTGCAGCTCCTTGAGCAGGTCCTGGCAAGGCGCGAAGCTTGCATAGCAGTGGGGCTACCTTCGGATGCAGTAGATCCGGAGGGGGACGGGGGACATGAGGACGAAGAGGAGGAGGAGGAGGACTTGAGGGACGCTGATGCCGTGGATGTACATGCGGAGTAGCTAGCGATCCTCGATTCCCTTCGGTCGGTATCGACGGCGGAGGCCAAGTGGCGTCGTGTGCAGGAGGCTAGGCGGAGCACATCGCGGATGGTCTGCAGGAGGCGGAGGGGGAGCACGTCGTGGACGTCGACGAGATGCCTGCGAGTATGGAGGAGGAGGAGTGGGAGCCCTCCTACGCGCCCATCTATCCGGTGCCCGGCATGGATGTCGTGGACATCTTCGACGACGAACTTAGTTTAGAATAGTGTGGTTTACGTACTATCTAGGAAAACTTTTGCATGATTTGTATTGATCTAGGGGGTGAAATATGAGGTATTCAGATGCATATCATCAAATATGAGATATGACCGGTTAGTGCCCCCGACGCGTCCGCGGGCATTTGAGGGACCGGATTTGCCAAATCTGGTTGTAGATACTCTGATGACGATGAGTAGTCTAGTTTAGGGTTTAGTGTAGTTTAAGTTTGAATTTATGTGTAAAGTTCAGTTGTCAAGACAATGTGTTCCATTAGGTTGAACTTATGTTTAAATTTATGTAAATTTTAGTTAAAATTAGGTTGAGCTAATGCATGTTTAATTTTTACTCTGCTATATATAGGGGGTCGGTTAGATCCGATGAAATCTTAGGGCATGTTCGGTAGTTGCCCAACTTCAGCAAATCCTCAAATCTCGCTTCTCGTTTCGGTTGCCAGCTTCAGGCCGGAACGCTAGCGATCAAAAAATCGTTCGGTGAGGCTGCTCCAGTTTCCCTCTCGCCACGCATGGGCTGACAGCCTTTTCAGTGGGTCACGCATGTACGTATGGCACTTGGCGGTGGCACATCTCTGTAATAAGAGAGTGGGGATCGGGGCGTCTCTCCGGCCTATCTATCGAACCGGTACGTATGGCACTTGGCGGTGGCACAACTCTGTAATAAGAGCGAACTTCAGTTTTTGCGTTTTCTGGGATCTCCAAATGAGCTGCTCCGCGTTTTTGTACATAGCCCGGCCACTGATCCGGGAAGCCAGCTTCGTGGAGCCGGGCCGTTCGGGCTAGCTCCAGTCGCGGATTCGGCGAAGCGGGGAGCTGGGAAGCTACCGAACAGGCCCTTAGTAAAATAAAAATACTTCACTAGAGGTTTAGTCCACCGGATCCTTCGCTATTGAGTTGCCCCTGCGAACCAAACAAACCCTGCACATTTTCCCCCACAACGCCAGCCACGGAAAGGGTCCTATCACTAGATTTTTGCAGGATCGAAAGAATCATCTACTTAGTTTACTTGCCTGTAGCTTTCCTGAGCTCACACTTGATAGCTTTTTGTACAATATCTACCTTGGAAACCACCCCATACAGCCAAACTGGCTGTTTTCTTAGATAAACAAAATGTACCGTGTTCTTGACTGTTCTAAGTCAGAACGTGCGCCATCTTTCTTATGTACCATGCTCCGGGGGCAAAAGTGATCTCAAACGAAAAGAAATTCAACGGACAGTAACATATCGTTGACAAGATCCATGAAGCTGCGGTTGCGATCCGCGTTTGCTGATCTCAATATATGGATTTGCATATCATACAACCGTATCAAGGCTGGACACGTGTGTGTTCTCCTTATCCGGCACTCATCTTTATCAGATCGAAGACATCAGAGTTGTTAGGTTGAATCTGTCCGTATTTTGGACGCCGGCCGTTGCCTGATGCCTTCCCACCTTTGTCACTT
This sequence comes from Triticum dicoccoides, assembly GCF_002162155.2. NCBI lineage: Eukaryota > Viridiplantae > Streptophyta > Magnoliopsida > Poales > Poaceae > Triticum > Triticum dicoccoides. The sequence continues at coordinate 536,275,434 of NC_041392.1, forward strand.
CAATTTTCGTACTGTAGGTTACCCTGTTCAAGTTTGCTTCGGTACACCTCTAAAAAGTGATGTACCTTCGAGGTAAATCTACGGTGGAAATTAAATATGTCTTTGTTAAATATAGTGTAACCTCCGTTCGGACTCCTTCCCAATAAAGAACCTAAGGCTCCTCTACCTCCCGCCGCCGTCACCGTCGGTCCATCTCGTCTCCGGCGGTCCTATGGTCATGGAGACGTGGTGGACCCCGCCCTTGCCGGCGGGAGGGGTCTTTCATTGTTTTTAGGTGTTTTTATGAGTTTGTTTACGATTTGACTCCTGCTCAGGAAGACAAGGCGTTGGCGGCTCCCTAAAGATGGAATAATTTCCTCCCCGCCCGGCCCCGTCCCGGTGATGCGTTTAGCGTTGTCAGAGGACGTGTGGAGGTGTGTCTTCGGCTATCTCGTGAGATTCGATCGGTGATGGTCTTTGCGATGGATCCGGTTGGATCCAGTCTTTATTCGTGTGTCTACAGGTTGGATCCTTTCAATCTATACTTCTCTTCATCGCCGACGGTTGCTATTCTGATGCGTGGGTCTTGTGTTGCCTTAGCATGATGACTTCCCGACTGTCTACTGCAACAAGTTTGGCCTGGCTCCGATGAGGGAGGGATGATGACGGCACCGCGCCTTCGGCTCACTTCAGTGTTTGTAGTCATCGTTAGGTGGTCTACGAACATGAATGTAATTTTTATTATTTTATGTGTTCTTTGTACTGCCATGGCATGATGGAAAGGTCGTCCATTCGAAACTAAATGTTGCTGAAACGAGTGTATCTAGACATGATAGTTAATTTCAAACAAAGAGTTACTTACATAACCATTATCATTTCTTCCCTCTATAAGCAAATATAAAACATTTTAGATCACTAGAGTATTAATCAAAAATGTCTTACATTTGTTTACTGAGGTAGTACCTTTCAAAGAAAAAAGAACTATTATCACCTAGGAAGTCTGATGACCCTTTAGGCCTTTTCTTATGCAAAAAATCCTAAGATCTATTAATAATATATAATATAAATACAAAGAGCACCAAGTAACAAACAATATCATCAGATCCAAGGACCATCCAGGGACAAGTACAAATACTAAAGCTAGCTGAAAGCGCGCCACTATTATCTTTCTTCCTTATCCGTGCAAACGTTGTTGCAGTAGACAGTCAGAAAATCGTCATGCTAAGCCTTCAAAGTATCAGCACACTAGAGTATCAACCCAAAGATGATGAGAAGCATAGACCGGAAGGGCCATATCTGCAAAAACAGCAACGACAATGAGTGTTGTGGAATCCAAACAGATGCACCGAAGACAAGCGTCAATGGGATCCAAAAGAATCTTTCGGAGACTCACCTCCACACCCCCTCCATCAATGCTAGGCGCACCACTGACGCGAGGATAGGACGGGGTGGGGGTGGGGGTGCGCTATTTTAACTCCGGGACACATTTGTTGTCGTCTCTTCTCTTGTAACACATCATCAATCATTTAGAAAAAAACATCCTTGATCTAATTAGAACCTTTTCATACAAATGGCCAATAAATATGTAGGCACCTTCTAATCCCGCGCCTTGAAATTTATCGTGCCATCATAATTTTTCTCAGTTGTACATTAGTACTTGATGTCAATCGGAAGTCTCAATTGATTGGGTTGGTTTTAGCCTAAGTAGATTGAAATTGTGATACACACTCCAGTTTCCTTTTAATGAATACAACCTCCAATTGATTGATTAGTGACACTCCCTGCATTTTTACTGTACTTATTAAGTTTTTTAGTCAACCTTTGTAAATTTTGATTAACATTATATTTAAAAGTAACAACATCTAGAGTGTCAAATAAATATAACATGATAATACATTTTATGAGACTATGGTGGACCTAATGATATTGATTTGGTATTATGAATATTGATATAATTTGTATGCACTTGGTCGAACTTACCGGCTTTTCAATTAGAAACGGAGGACAAAGCTATCTTTTTTTAATTAATCAAGGATGCAGAGCTTTTACCACCGTTTAAAAATAACATAAAGTTGCCATTTTTAGAATTTGCAGCTCTCGTTATATAGAATCTTGCTGACCCTCATTACATTCTCTCAACAAATTTTACCAATTCTCTGCCAACAAATAATCAAGAATCTATAGCCGATACTCTGGCTAGGCAATGATTGACAAAAGTTGTTGCTAGTGTTTAACAACCGTGGTAGTGTTCTATATCCCAACCCAGCATGGCTTGTATTTGTTGAATATATTGTGTGTGTCTCTATCAAGTTTGCATTTTCAAAACAACTGGTTGAAACATAAATTTAGTATGGTACCCGAGCCTTCGGCTTCCCTGCGCCGTTCCTCCCAGCTTTCGCCGGCGTTGGACGTCACCCGTCACTTGTTTCCCGTCCGGCGGAGATGCCGCCTAAGCCACCTCCGCCACGGGCTGCGCTGGTGGTGAGGAACCCGGCCTGGGCTGCGGGGGCTGCCGCTACTCCGGCTGCGACTGCTGCCGCGCCGGGCCCCGCTCGTGCGGCGCCTCCCCCACGGGTCGTTCCACCGCCGCCTCGGGGAGCACCTCCTCCGCCTCCGGCTAGGGTGGCCTAGCCGCCTAAGGCCGCGCCCCCTCCGCCTCCCCAGCCTAGGGCTGCGCCAACACCGCCGCCAAGGGCCAAGCCGCAGCCGACACAACGGCCGTGGCCGAGGCAGATGGCGGGTGGACGCGGTGGCACTGCCCATGGCACGAACGGCCGTGGGGCGGGGGCGTTTGTGAGGGATGATCATAATCCTCCGCGACGACAGTGGGGCGATGATGGATATGATGCTTATGGCTCTGGGCTGCATCGGGGCTCTTCATCTACCGGCGGTGGCCGAGGGGATGACGGCAATACCAACTGGGATTTCCAAGGACCGCCCGGCAACTTCGTGGAGGGTGCGGTTGGCCCCAATAACCGCTCTTTCCGGGGTCGTTTCCGTGGAGGGCGGGGCAGGAACAGACGTTTCTATCAGCCAAGGCATCCGAAGACGACGGTTGAGACGGAGGTGGCTGACGGTGGATCGAATCTACCGCAGGTGGCGGTGGAGACGGTTCAAGCTCTGGCCGAAGTTACGTTGCCGGAGCCCATGTAGACTGGTGATTCTGCGTCTGAGCAAGGTACGGACAAATTTGAGGCTGATAAGTTGTCCAAATGGCCGGCAAAGAAGAAGAAGCTCACTTGTTTTCGTTGTGGTGACACAGGACACTTTATGGCTGAGTGCACTGCGGAATTATGTGACCTGTGCCGGAAACCTAAGCATACTGCTGCCGAGTGTCCTCTTATGCTTGGGTCTAAGCCTTCTGTTCAGATTTACGGGGTCTGCTGCTCGGAGTTGATGTTCTTCGAGTCTCCCACAGTGGCACCTTTGGTACCAGCGGTAGAGACTTCTTTCCCAGGGGTGGTGAAGGTAGTTCATGGACCATTGACCGAGGCGCAAATTATTCAGCAGCTGTGGGAACTCGCTCCGGGTAATTTTCAGTGGTCGTTGCTCAAGCTAAATGACACGTCTTACAAAGTTGATTTTCCGTCTAAGGAGGATCAGGTGCGAATCCTCAAGTTCGGTATGAGCAGGGTTACAGGCACTAGTTTTGTGCTGCAGTTTGATGAGTGGAAAAAGAAGGAGCCGCAGGGCACGCCGTTGAGGAAGATTTGGGTTCGTTTCTCCGGGGCACCATCTGATCCCTTGGATAGCTTCTTGGTGACGTGGAGTTTGGGGTCTTTGATCGGCAAGACTGAACAGGTGGATATGCCATTCACGAGGGCCAACGGGGTGGCGCGTTTACTGGTCAGTGTTGCTAATATTGAGTTCTTGCCGAACGTGGTGCCTTGGACGTACGATGGTGTTATGTATCAGTTGGACGTTTTGTATGAGGATCCTAATTTGTTCGATAAGTTTGAGGATGTTAACCCTATGGACACGACTAAGGGAGGAGGTGCCCCAGGGAACCAGGATGATTCGATGGGGGATGATGACAGGGCCAAGGGTCCGGTAGGTCCGTCTGAGTCTACTGATACTGCTCCTATTAGGTCTTCTGGGGTTGCTCCGACGTCCACCTTGCAGCTTGGGTCCTTGGGACCGTTCTCTGCTCTGCCTCGGCTGCGGGGTGTATTTCCGGGTTCCATGGATCCCGTGGCTCCTAGTTGTGCGCCGGCGGTCCTTGAGTTGGGAGATGCCGAGGGGCAGGTGGCCCTTCCCACGTCTCCTACCTCGCTGATGACTATTGTGGATGGTGCGGCGCTTGCGGCTATGGCTCCAGGTGACGGGCAGGAGGCCCGGTCCCCTGTGATGCCGACGCCAACGACGCCCATGGAGGACTCGGCGCTCTTCCCATTGTCGCCGCGAGCGGGAGGAGGGATGGCCGTGCAGGAGGCCACCGTCACTCTTTGCCCTGTTGCGGTGGGCGGGTCAGGTGACGCGACCGTATCACCGGCTTCCTCTCCGGAGCACCATGCGCGGGTCTCCCCGGCCCCTGCTGCCGGCGGGTCGCCCGTGGACAGGCCGCGGGTGTCGTCGCCGTGCTGCTCTCCTGCCCCGGTGGCTACGGCCCGGGGTGCCGCTGTTGGGGGATGGGCAGGAGGCCTTTCCCCTAGCAGAGCTTCACGCGAGGAGGTCATCGCCTTTGGCTGTATCCCGGACCCGGTCTCCCAGGGGAGGCGGGTCAGCGGGAGGCTGCAGGAGCAGCCGGACGTTGATGATATGCAGCTGAGGTGCGCTTTGAGAGCTGCCAAGTTGCGCGACGTCGAAACCTCCACTGATATGTCGGTTAATAAGTCGAATTCCATTTTGCATTTTACTGATGTTGAAATTATTCATAATGCAAATCAAATAGGAGTTTCACTTGGTAAAAATGATATTGAGGTCTCTAGGTCGGTTAATGACATGCTTGATTTGGAAGCTGATCGTGCGGTAGATATGATCCGTCACATAGCTGCTGTTAAACCTACGAACAATTCGGAGATAGATGCGCTTGGGGTTAGGGTTCTTGATGGCTTGTGTGTCGATCTTGACCCTGCTCTACCCGAGACGGAGGAGGACACCATTCCTGAGGTGTCTCTTCATGTAGATGAGCCCGAGGCGATAGAGGCAGAGAATGACTGTGCTCACCAGGATGATGGTCACCTTAAGCCAAAGCGGGCGTGGAAACGGAAGGTTTATCCCGTCTCGGCAGCACGTAGGAGTGCTAGGATCTACACTGCAAAAAAAATTCATGATGAATTATGAGAGGCATTTTCTGGAATAGCAGAGGTCTTAGAGACCTGGCTAAAAGAAGATTTCTAGCGGAGGCTTCTCTTGAACATCAGTTAGATTTTATTGCATTGTCTGAGACTGGAAGAAGCAACTTCACCTCTCAATTTCTTGCCACTTTGTCCGGGGGGTAGATTTTGATTGGCATTGCCTCCCCCCTCGAGGAAGATCCGGTGGGGTTCTACTTGGGGTTAAGTGCGAAACGTTGGAAGTTCGGAGTGTAGTTTTGGGGGATTTTGCTGTCAAGTTTCGAGTTCGAACTAAGGCAGATGGGTTTGATTGGGCTTTGGTGGCGGTGTATGGAGCTGCGCAACCAGAGCTCAAGCCAGACTTTTTGGCGGATCTGGTTATATTTGTGGTAACGAACAGCTCCCCCTCTTAGTAGGGGGGTGTTTCAACATTATCCGTAGGAAGGAGGAGAAGAATAATGACAATTTTGACGGCCGATGGTCGTTTATGTTCAACAGATTATCGAAAGTTTGGATCTCAGAGAGATAGAGCTTTCGGGTAGGAAATTCACTTGGGCTAATTCGTTACCGGTCCCGACGTTTGAGAAACTTGACCGTGTCCTCGCAAGTGTCGAATGGGAACAGAAGTTTCCTCTGGTAACCATGCAGGCATTGACAAGAGGTGTCTCTGATCACACACCGTTACTAGTTGATTCAGGAGTTCTAACTTTTGTGGGCAACAAGAACATTTTCTCGTTTGAACTTGCCTGGTTTGAAAGAGAAGGTTTTATTGAGTTGTTAGCTTGGGAGTGGGCTAAGGACTCAGGAGGAAGGACGCCTATCGAGCGATGGCAATGCAAGATTCGTCATCTCCGAAGGTTCCTTCGAGGATGGGCTAAGCACACGCATGGTATTTATAAGGTGGAGAAGGAGAGACTTCTTCTACTTATTCAAAACCTTGAAGTTAAAGCTGAAACTTCTATCTTGGATTCCAGTGAGTTGGAAACAAAGATAGAGGCGGAGATGCGACTTAAACAGCTTCTTCGCGAGGAGGAATTGAAGTGGGCATTGCGAGCTAAGGTTCGCAAGATAGTACAAGGCGAGGACAATACTCAATTCTTTCATATGATTGCTAATGGGAAGCATCGTAAGAAAAGAATTTTCCAGTTAGAACAAGACGAAGGGACGATAGTTGGTCAAGACAATCTGAAAGTCTACATTACCAATTATTATAAGCAGTTTTTTGGTCCCCCGGAATAGAATTTTGTGTCCTTAGACGAGTCTAGGGTTGAGGATGTTCCTCAACTTGAGAATGCCGAGAATGAGCTCCTCACTGCTCCGTTCTCTGAGAAAGAGGTGTTTGAAGCCATTGCACAAATGGAGAATAATAAGGCTCCAGGCCCGGATGGGTTTTCGGCGGAGTTCTACAAAAAGTGCTAGCAATTTATTAAGGGTGATTTGATGCCCATGTTTCAGGAGTTTTTTGAGGGACAGCTTCAGTTGTTTAAGCTGAATTTTGGAACGATAACTCTTCTTCCTAAGAAGACAGCCGCGGTTCGCATTGAGCAGTTCAGACCTATATGTCTGCTTAATGTGAGTTTCAAAATATTCACCAAGGTCGGGACGAACAGACTTACGCAGATTGCGCACTCTGTGGTTAATCCATCCCAGACTACTTTCATGCCTGATAGAAACATCCTTGAAGGGGTTGTTGTTGTCTTGCATGAAACGCTCCATGAAATCCACTCAAAAAAACTGGATGGCGTAGTTTTTAAAGTGGATTTTGAAAAAACATATGATAAAGTTAAATGGCCTTTCCTTCAACAAGCTTTTCATATGAAAGGTTTTGATCCGACCTGGAGAAACCAGATTGATTCCTTTACGCAAAAAGGGAGTGTAGGGATTAAAGTGAATGATGACATAGGTCACTATTTCCAAACTCACAAGGGGCTAAGGCAAGGAGACCCGATGTCACCGATCCTATTTAATATAGTGGCTGATATGCTCACTATCTTGATAGGTCGGGCAAAGGATGCAGGGCAGGTAGGTGGCCTGGTCCCACATCTAGTTGACGGAGGGATTTCCATTCTTCAGTATGCTGATGATACTATCATCTTTATGGAGCACGACTTGGCGAAAGCAAGAAACATGAAGCTGTTGTTATGCTTATTTGAACAATTATCTGGCCTCAAAATTAACTTCCACAAGAGCGAATTGTTTTTCTTTGGAAGAGCAAAGGATGACCAGGACACGTATAAACAATTGTTCGGTTGTGAATTGGGCTCTTTACCGTTTACGTATTTAGGTATACCCATTCATCATCGTAAGCTGACTAACATTGAGTGGAAATGCATCGACGATCGCTTTGAAAAGAAACTGAGTTGTTGGAAAGGGAAGCTCATGTCATACGGAGGACGATTGATTCTGATTAATTCGGTCCTTACAGTATGCCTATGTTTCTCTTATCCTTTTTCCAGGTTCCGGTGGGAGTTAGGAAAAGGTTAGATTTCTATCGATCTCGATTCTTTTGGCAAAATGACGAGCTCAAACGAAAGTATAGGCTTGCTAAGTGGGATATAATCTGTAGACCGAAGGACCAAGGGGGTCTAGGTATTGAAAATTTGGAAGTCAAAAACATATGTCTCCTTAGCAAGTGGCTATTTAAACTATCATCTGAGACGGAAGCTACTTGGGCACAGATTTTGCGTAATAAGTATCTTTATGCCAAAACCTTGGCTCAGGTAAATGTGAGGCCTTCCGACTCACCTTTCTGGAAGGGTTTGATGAGAGTCAAACAACTTTTTTTCAACAAGTCAAAATTTATTGTCGGGAGTGGTGCCACTACGAGGTTTTGGGAGGATACGTAGCTTGGGGAGACTCCCCTTGCACTTCAATATCCTACTTTGTACAGCATTATGCGACGTAGAGAAGCCTACGTTGCAACTGTTCTACAATCCACTCCCCTCAATATTAGTTTTCGAAGGACACTAGTTGGAAATCGTTGGGAGGCCTGGCTCCACCTTGTTAGATGTTTAATGGAGATCCGGCTGACCCAGCAACCAGATCAGCTGTATTGGAAACTTACTAAGAACGGTGTGTTCTCGGTTAAGTCTATGTATCTGGATGTCATTAACTCTAGCGTTGTTCCTTCCTCGATTCACGTTTGGAGAGTCAAGGTTCCTTTACATATCAAAGTGTTTATGTGGTTTGTGCATAAACAAGTCATTTTGACTAAGGATAACCTGGCAAAACGCAACTGGATGGGCTCATCTAGGTGTAGCTTTTGCGATCATAATGAAAACATCAAACACCTCTTTCTCGATTGTCCGTTGGCTAAGATACCGTGGCGCTCGATTCATATTGCGTTTAATATTAATCAACCCACCTCTATCGACATGTTATTTGGAACATGGCTTGATGGGGTTGATTCCGATACTGCAAGACACATTCGTGTTGGCGTTTGTGCTTTACTTTGGGCAGTATGGAACTGCAGAAATGATTTAGTATTTACAGATCAACAAACATTCACTTTTTGCAGGTTATCTTCAGGGCCACGGCATTCTTCCGTATGTGGTCGCTACTCACTCCGACGGAGGACAGGGAGCGTTTGGTTACTGCGTCTACCCGATGGGAGATGGTAGCGCGGGATATTTTTAACCGGTTTGGATGTCGGTCATGTAATAGGATAGGCATGTGGTGCTCCTATTGTGTTTGCCAGCCGGTTGTGGCTTTGGGTTTTCGCTCTGTCGAGCTTTATTGTTTATCTTCGCACCTCGGTACTTGGCGCTTTTGTTACTGGACTTTATTTTTAATAATATGAGCCGTATGCATCTTTCTGATATAGAGGCTGGGTAAACCTCCTTTTCGAAAAAAAACCCGAGCCAGAGGTCTAGTATAAGTGACACTGCCGATTCCACACTTTCGTTGAGTGACTGACCGGCTACCGCTGGTTGTCTGCAAACATTGTATGTGTAGAGGATAGCTGGCCTGAACTCACCCACGCTAGATTATCAGTCTCACGGAAGTTTCATTGCTGGGCAGTTCAATGCACGAGCAGAGCCGTCCAACAATATGGATCTCATCACTCTCACCTCACATACCACCGTTGTCGGGGCGACAGCGTGCGGTTTGACCAGGAAGATACACGCCGTTCGCATGGAAGGCCTGGAGCAGCGACTTGCGTCAGTAAACAAGTGCAGTGTACAGTAGCAGCAGCAGCAGCTGCTGCAGCAGCAGCATATATTAGCTGTTGCCCGGCAACGCTAGTTGCATGCCAACTTGGACTTTGGATCCAGATCTTACGGGCCACTCGGTATACACCTTTGCTTCCGCCCGTGACATCCGCAACGGCTTTTCTGAAGATCATTCCTCACATGCAGATGCAGCGCGTATAGTGCCACTAAGTTTTTGTTTTCAGTGAAACGAGGAGATGATAGCTTCTACGCCAAATCTACCGTAAAGGCCTCTCTAACGGCAACCCGCAAAGATCCTGCACCTGTCCGTGGACAGGGGGCAGTCCATGAATACGGATGCGGATGACAGTCATCCAACACTAATCGCATACATTTTCACAACAACTCAAATCATACGGACGAAATCCGTGCAAATACAACCGGATTTCATACAAACATAGAGGATTTCTTACAAACCGGACGCAAACAGTTATATTTAACTAAAAAAAATTAAAACTATGTGCACGTATGGTCGCGCGGACCTCCACTCCCACGATACGGATACACTACACTAGTCTATAGCCGACCGGGGCGGATCCCTTCGTCACCGGACTGCCAGGAGTCCTGGAGGCATATTCTTCCCCCGTATCTTCCCTATGTCCGGCTGCGCCCCTCATCGGATTGTGGCGAAGAGAGTGCTTCAGCCGGAGAGGAAGGGTGCTTCCGTGTATGCCTAGGCCAGGGTGGTCTAAGATAAAGAAGAAACCGGGTGTACAAGCCGGTGACGCGCCGGCGGCGGTCTCCCGTGTTCTACTTTCCCTCGAAGTTAAAAGCGGAAGGGGGCGCGGATGCGCTGGCCATCAACTCGTCGATCTCCTCCGCACATCCGCCTTCTTTCTCTGCCTGCATGGCGCGGCTACACGCGCGTTGACGGCGGATGGCGCGGTTGTGGGCACTGGAGGGGCGGTACGACGCGGCGTCGTCCATGCCCGTGTCGTCGTGCTCCCCGCCGCGCCGGCCTGAAGCAACTCGCCACTCCTCCGCGAGCTGGCTTGGAGCGACGAGCTACTGAACCACGCGCCGGATTGGGGCGACAACTTGCTCCATTGGCCTAGGAGAGGGAGGTAGAGTAGCGAGCTGCCTCGCTCGTATCCGCCGGACTCGGCGGGCCACCATGCCGGCTTTTATGCCGGAGAACTGCTCTTCCTGACTGATGCCATCGAAATGGTGGAGAAAATGGTGAAGGAGGAGATGGGGGAGTGATGGAGGGGTGTGATTCTTGCCTGACGTCTGCCCTCGTTTAAATAGAGGGCGGACGGGACGAGCTCGGCCGACGTTGCGTTTAAACCAGCCCGCTCCTGAACGGACGTGTGGCCAGAGTAGGTTTCTCGGCTTCCACGCGGGGATAATGGAGGCGTATGAATGCGGGGAGGAGGCGTGTTCAACCGGGCATGCAGCGGGCGACGCCCTCGGCTGGCGTGCCTCTTCAATAGCAGAGACAGTGAGAGGTCGCGTCCGCCCTGAGTCGTCTCCAATGCAGAGCAGCGCACTCTACAGTGGCGTGAATGCTGGCGCCATAGGGAGGGTTTTTTGGTGGGTCAGGGCGGTCAGAATCGGGCTTGGGAGTGCTCCGGACTCCCACAAACCTCCCCCATTTCTGTCTCTGGTTTACGGGAGAAATCGCGTCCCGACAGCTCCACAGACCGATAGAGATCGGCGTTGGATGGCGTATGTGGTCCGAATAGCACGATCCGAACGGTTATGGAAGGTTTACAGGTTCACCTTAAAAATGCCCTAAGTACATGTTTCGATCCATTACACGTGTGCGAGCGAGCACGGGCCAACAAGAAATGTGTATAGCGCTCCGCTCGGTGAGATGCCTTAGCTGTATGAGACGGAGAACGGGTACGGATGTAAAACAGGTCCGTTTAATTTCGTTTAAGCTCACTTAACGGTCAAAAAGCAGATACGCGGTCCCCGCGTCGCTCCTCTGGGCGGCACGGGCGGAAAACCCAGCGCCGGCGCCCCCGCTCCCCCATCCCCTCGCCGTCGCTGGTGCATGCCTGAGGGCAAAGCCCCTTGGCGGCCGGCGAAGGCGGGGTTCGTTCTCGCGGCGCGCATGTGGTGGTGGGGGCTCGGGTTCTGCAGGTCGGCGGCTCTCCGGCGGCCCCTGACGGTGTAGATCCGGCCCCTAGCGGCACTCCGGCGGCTCCAGGCTACATGGATCCGGCGGATGGCGGTGCGGGCGGGCGGTTGCTCGGCCGCGGCCCTTCTGGCAGAGCGGCGGCTGCGGCGGGACATGCGGGATTCGGCCCGTATTTCCTGCTCGGCGGGATGGGGTGGGGTGGCGCCCCCCTCCCCTCCACGACTTGGTGCTGCGGTCATGGCCGGCCTGCTGGCCCAGCGTGGCGGGCAGCGTGGTGGGTGATGGGGAGGCTCAGCCTCCCTTGGCTGCACGTTGGGTGACCTGCCGCTTCCCTCGCAGCGCTTCTGGCAGCGTCGGCAACTCCGGAGGCTTCGGCTGGGTGTCTCTCAGGCACGTGGGGGTGTGGTGGTAGCCCTCGCCTGCTCTCGTGAAGCTTGGTGGTCTCCCTTGCACTACGGTGGTGGGCGCCATATCTGGCCGGTTAGGCTGGCTTCGACTTGCCGGCGGGTGCTGGCGGTAAGGATGGTGGCTCATGCGTGATGGTGGCGCCGTCGTCGCGTAGGAGGTGTGTGGGACAGCGGGCTTGCGGATCGGTGGTGCTGCACCACCGGTTCCGTGCGGGTGCTCAGTGAGGTGGCTCCGGGCGAAAGCCTAGACGACACGGCGTCCGTGGGTGTCGTTTTTCCTCCTTGGGGGTCGTCGTGGAGCCTCTCCTCGCCAAGCGCCTTCAGACCATGACATTCGGGCGAAAGCCTAAGACTCCAGTGTGTGTTGGGCGACGGCGTCGTTCTCTCATGTCGCTACCCCCTTGGGGGCGTCGCCTTGAAGGCCATCGCCCCCCCCCCCTCTCGTACTTTCCCGAAGCTGGACGCACATGACATCGTAATCGGCAGGTGCCTGCTACCTCTTGAGCATGCGTTGATTTTTCCTTAAAGAGAAAAGAGTGATGCAGCAAAGTAGCTTAAGTATTTCCCTCAGTTTTTGAGAACCAAAGTATCAATCCAGTAGGAGACAACGCACAAGTCACCTAGTACCTGCACAAACAATCAAGAACCTTGCAACCAACGTGATAAAGGGGTTGTCAATCCATTCACGGTCACTCGCAAAAGTGAGATCTGATAAAGATAGTAAAATAAATATTTTTGATATTTTTGTTGTATAGATTGGAAAGTAAAGATTGCAAAAGAATAAACGAGATGTGATGTAAATAAAAGAGATGGAATATAATAAGAAAGAGACCCGGGGGCCATAGGTTTCACTAGTGGCTTCTCTCAAGATAGCGTGTATTACGGTGGGTGAACAAATTACTGCCGAGCAATTGATAGAAAAGCACATAGTTATGAGAATATCTAAGGCAATGATCATAAATATAGGCATCACATCCATGTCAAGTAGATCGAAACGATTCTGCATCTACTACTATTACTCCACACATCGACCGCTATCCAGCATGCATCTAGAGTATTAAATTCATAAGAACAGAGTAACGCTTTAAGCAAGATGACATGAGTAACGCCTTAGGTAAGATGACATGATGTAGAGGGATAAACTCAAGCAATATGATATAAACCCCATCTTTTTATCCTCGATAGCAATAATACAATAAGTGCCTTGCTGCCCCTGCTGTCACTGGGAAAGGACACCGCAAGATTGAACCCAAAGCTAAGCAATTCTCTCATTGCAAGAAAGATCAATCTAGTAGGCCAAACTAAACCGATAATTCGAAGAGGCTTGCAAAGATATCAAATCATGCATATAAGAATTCAGAGAAGAACCAAATAATATTCATAGGTAATCTTGTTCATAAACCCACAATTCATCGGATCTCGGCAAACACACCGCAAAAGAGTATTACATTGAATAGATCTCCAAAAACATCGAGGAGAACTTTGTATTGACAATCAAAGAGAGAGAAGAAGCCATCTAGCTAATAAATATGAACCTGAAGGTCTGTGGTAAACTACTCACGCTTCATCGAAGAGGCTATGGTGTTGATGTAGAAGCCCTCCGTGATCGATTCCCCCTCCGACAAATCGCCGGAAGAGGCCCCAAGATGGGATCTCATGGGTACAGAAGGTTGCGGCGGTGGAAAATTGGTTTCGTGGCTCTCTGCGGTCGATCTAGGGTATAAGAGTATATATAGGCGGAAGAAGTGCGTCAGTGGAGCTACGAGGGGCCCACGAGGGTAGGGGGCGCCCTCCTACCTCGTGTCCACCTTGTGGCGTTCCATACTTCAACTCCAAGTCTTCTGGTTTGCTTTCGGGCCAAAAAAGATCATCGTGAAGGTTTCATTCCGTTTGGATCCCGTTTGGTGTTCCTTTTCTGTGAAACTCTAAAATAGGCAAAAAAACAGAAACTAGCATTGGGCCTCCGGTTAATAGGTTAGTCCCAAAAATAATATAAAAGAGCATATTAAAGCCCATTAAATATCCAAAACAGATAATATAATAGCACGGAACAATCAAAAATTATAGATACGTTGGAGACGTATCAAGCATCCCCAAGCTTAATTTATGCTCATCCTCGAGTAGGTAAATGATAAAAACATAATTTTTGATATGTAATGCTACCTAACATAATTATCAATGTAATTTTCTTTATTGTGGCATGAATGTTCAGATCTGAAAGATTCAAAACAAAAGTTTAATATTGACATTAAAATAATAATACTTCAAGCATACTAACAAAGTAATCATGTCTTCTCAAAATAAGATGGCCAAAGAAAGCTATCCCTATAAAATCATATAGTCTAGCTATGCTCTATCTTCATCACACAAAATATTTAAATCATGAACAACCCCGATGAGAAGCCAAGAAATTGTTTCATACTTTTGATATTCTCAAACTTTTTCAATCTTCACGCAATACATGAGCGTGAGCCATGGACATAGCACTATAGTTGGAATAGAATGGTGGTTGTGGAGAAGACAAAAATGAGAAGATAGTCTCACATCAACTAGGCGTATCAAAGGGCTATGGCGATGCCCATCAATAGATATCAATGAATGTGAGTAGGGATTTGCATGCAACAGATGCAATAGAGCTATAAGTGTATGAAAGCTCAAAAAGAAACTAAGTGGGTGTGCATCCAACTCGCTTGCTCACGAAGAGCTAGGGCATTTTAAGTAAGTCCATCATTGGAATATACAAGCCAAGTTCTATAATGAAAAATTCCCACTATTATATGAAAGTGACAACATAGGAGACTCTCTATCATGAAGATCATGGTGCTACTTTGAAGCACAAGTGTGGAAAAAGGATAGTAGCATTATCCCTTCTCTCTTTTTCTCTTTTTTTATTTGGGCATTTCTCTCCCTTTTTTTATGACCTCTTTTTTTCTTTTTTCCTTTTTCGTTTGGAGTCTCATCCCAACTTGTGGGGGAATCATAGTCTCCATCATCATTTCCTCATTGGGACAATGCTCTAATAATGAAGATCGTCACACTTTTATTTACTTACAACTCAAAAATTACACCTCGATACTTAGAAAAAAATATGACTCTATGTGAATGTCTCTGGCGGTGTACTGGGATGTGCAATGATTCAAGAGTGACATGTATGAAAAAATTAGGAAGGGTGGCTTTGCCACAAATACGATGTCAACTACATGATCATGCAAAGCAATATGACAATGATGGAGCATGTCATAATAAACGGAACGGTGAAAGTTGCATGGCAATATATCTCGTAATGGCTATGGAAATGCCATAATAGGTAGGTATGGTGGCTGTTTTGAGGAAGGTAAATGGTGGATTTATGGTACCGGCGAAAGTTGTGCGGTACTAGAGAGGCTAGCAACGGTGGAAGGGTGAGAGTGCATATAATCCATGGACTCAACATTAGTCATAAAGAAATCGCATACTTAGTGCAAAAATCTATTAGTTATCGAAACAAAGTACTATGTGCATGCTCCTAGGGGATAGATTGGTAGGAAAATACCATCGCTCCTCCCCGACCGCCACTCATAAGGAAGACAACCAAAAAATAAATCATGCTCCGACTTCATCACATAACAGTTCACCATACGTGCATGCTACGGGAATCACAAACTTTAACACAAATATCTCTCAAATTCACAACTACTCAACTAGCATTACTCTAATATCACCATCTTCATATCTCAAAACAATCATAAGGAATCAAACTTCTCATAGTATTCAATGCACTTTATATGAAAGTTTTTATTATTCCCATCTTGGATGCCCATCATATTAGGACTAATTTTATAGCCAAAGCAAATTACCATGCTATTCTAGAAGACTCTCAAAATAATATAAGTGAAGCATGAGAGATCAATAATTTCTATAAAATAAAACCACCACCGTGCTCTAAAAATATATAAGTGAAGCACTAGAGCAAAATTATCTAGCTCAAAAGATATAAGTGAAGCACATAGAGTATTCTAATAAATTCCGATTCATGCGTGGCTCTCCCAAAAGGTGTGTACAGCAAGGATGATTGTAGTAAACTAAAAAGGAAATAATCAAATCATACAAGACGCTCCAAGTAAAACACATATCATGTGGTGAATAAAAATATAGCCTCAAGTAAAGTTACTGGTAGACGAAGACGAAAGAGGGGATGCCTTCCGAGACGTCCTCAAGCTTAGGATTTTGGTTGTCCTTGAATTTTACCTTGGGGTGCCTTGGGCATCCCCAATCTTAGGCTCTTGCCACTCCTTATTCTAAAATCCATCAAATCTTTACCCAAAAACTTGAAAACTTCACAACACAAAACTTCAACAGAAAATCTCATGAGCTCCGTTAGTATAAGAAAATAAACCACCACTTTAAGGTACTGTAATGAACTCATTATTTATTTATATTGGTGTTAAACCTACCGTATTCCAACTTCTCTATGGTTCATACCCCCCGATACTAGCCATAAATGCATCAAAATAAGCAAACAACACGCGAAAAATAGAACCTGTCAAAAACAGAACAGTCTGTAGCAATCTGGAGGTTTCGAATACTTCTGTAACTCCAAAAATTCTGAAAAATTAAGACGACCAAGATAGTTTTTATATTGATCTACTGCAGGTGGATAAGGAATTTTATCGCTCTCTGTTAAAAAAATGAAAATTATTTTCATGAGCGCATACTTTCTGTTTTTATCAGCAAGATCAAACAACAATCACCCAAGAAGATCCTAAAGGCTTTACTTGGCACAAACACTAATTGAAACATAAAAAACACAATCATAACAGAGGCTAGATGAAATTTATTACTAAACAGGAACAAAAAGTAAAGAACAAAAATAAAATTGGGTTGCCTCCCAACAAGCGCTATCGTTTAACGCCCCTAGCTAGGCATAAAAACAAGAATAGATCTAGGTATTGTCATCTTTGGTATGCAATCCATAAGTGTCTCTCATAATAGATTCATAAGGCAATTTAATTTTCTTCCTAGGAAACTGTTCCATGCCTTTCCTTAACGGAAATTGGAATCTAATATTTCCTTCTTTCATGATAATTGCACCAATCGTTATAAGGAAAGGTCTACCAAGAATAATAGGACATGTAGGATTGCAATCTATGTCCAGAACAATGAAATCTACGGGCACATAATTCCTATTTACAACAATAAGAACATCATTTATCCTTCCCATAGGTTTCTTAATGGTGGAATCCGCAAGATGCAAATTTAAAGAACAATCATCAAATTCACGGAAACCTAGCACATCACACAAAGTTATTGGAATCATGAAAACACTAGCACCCAAATCACACAAAGCATAGCATTCATAATCTTTAATCTTAATCTTAATAGTAGGTTCCCACTCATCATAAAGTTTTCTAGGGACAGAAACTTCTAGTTCAAGCTTTTCTTCATAGGATTGCATCAAAGCATCAACGATATGTTAAGTAAAAGCTTTATTTTGATTATAAGCATGAGGAGAATTTAACACGGATTACAACAAGGAAATACAATCTATCAAAGAGCAGTTATCATATCATAATTAAATTCCTTGAAATCCAAAAGGGTTCATTGCTGTGTAAAGTTTTGACCTCTTCAATCCCACTTTAATTAATTTTTGCATCAAGATCTAAAAAATCTAAATCATTGGGACGCCTTTTAACTAAAGTTGACTCATCTCTAGTCCCATCTTTATCAAGATTCATATTGGAAAACAAAGATTTAATAGGAGTCACATCAATCACTTTTAGATCATCATCATTATTATCATGTAGATCTTCCGGTTTAACGACCATCTTATTAACTAAGGTGGCTTGCTTATCCGAAATTTGGCCCACTAAATTTTCAAGATGAGCAAACTGATATTTCAAACCATAAAATTCTTTAGACATATCATCGAGCTCTTTATTCATGTGCTCCATAAAAATCTTTTGTTCTTTAAGCTTGTTTCTGAAGAAATTATTAAGCTGAAATTGCAAAGACATAAAGATTCCAATGTTGTTTTCAATTTCTTCCAACCTTCTTAGGTGAGGATCAATGCCTTTTGGTAGAGCCATCAAAGCAAACAGGCACACCAGAAGAAAGCAAAAAGAGACAAACGAAAAAGGGGCGAAGAAAAGGCAAAGGTTTTTGAAAATCGTTTTAGAAGTGGGGGAGAGGAAAACGAGAGGCGAGTGGCAAATAATGTATGCGAGGGAGAAGAGTTTATGATGGGTACTTTGTATGTCTTGACTTGGTGTAGATCTCCCCGGCAATGGCGCCAGAAATCCTTCTTGCTACCTCTTGAGCATGCTTTCGTTTTCCCTTGAAGAGGAAAGGGTGATGCAGCAAAGTAGCGTAAGTATTTCTTTTAGTTTTTGAGAACCAAGGTATCAATCCAGCAGGAGACAACGCACAAGTCACCTAGTACCTGCACAAACAATCAAGAACCTGCAACCAACGCGATGTTGGGGAACGTAGTATTTCAAAAACAAAATTGCCTACGCACACGCAAGATCCATCCAGGTGATGCATAGCAACGAGAGGGGAGAGTGTGTCCACGTACCCTCGTAGACTGAAACAGGAAGCGTTTTGTAACACGGTTGATGTAGTCAAATGTCTTCTTGATCCAACCGATCCAAGTACCGAACGCACAGCACCTCCGCGATCTGCACACGTTCAGCTCGGTGACGTCCCTCGTACTCTTGATCCAGCTGAGGTCGAGGGAGAGTTTCGTTAGCACAACGGCGTGATGATGGTGATGATGAAGTTACTGGCGCAGGGCTTCGCCTAAGCATTACAACAATATGACCGAGGCGGAAATCTGTGGAGGGGGCACCGCACACGGCTAAGACAACTGCAACTTGTTTGTTCTAGGGTGCCCCTGCCCCTGTATATAAAGGAGCAAGGGGGAGCCCGGCCGGACCTATAGGGGCGCGCCCCAAGTAGGATTCCTACTAGGAATAGGAATCCTATTCCTAGTAGGTTTCCAACAAGGAAGAGAGGGGGAAGGAAGGAGAGGGAGAGAGGGAGAAGGAAAGGGGGGCGCCACCCCCTTCCCTAGTCCAATTCGGACCCAAGGGGGAGGGGCATGCGGCCTTCCCTAGACACCCCTCTCTCTCCACTAAGGCCCATGAGGCCCATTAGTTCCCCCGGGGGGTTCCGGTAACCCCCTGGCACTCTGGTTTTATCCGAAACTTCTCCGGAACACTTCTGGTGTCCGAATATATTCGTCCAATATATCAATCTTTACGTCTCGACCATTTAGAGACTCCTCGTCATGTCCGTGTTCACATCCGGGACTCCGAACAACCTTTGGTGCATAAAAACACATAAACTCATAATATCGATCGTCATCGAAGTTAAGAGTGCGGACCCTACGGGTTTGAGAACTATGTAGACATGACCGAGGCACTTCTCCGGTCAATAACCAATAGCGGAACCTAGATGCTCATATTGGCTCCTACATATTGTACGAAGATCTTTATCGGTCAAACTGCATAACAACATACGTTGTTCCATTTGTCATCGGTATGTTACTTCCCGATATTCGATCGTCGGTATCTCAATACCTAGTTCAATCTCGTTACCGGCAAGTCTCTGTACTCGTTCCGCAATGAAACATCCCGCAACTAACTCATTAGTTACATTTCTTGAAAGGCTTATAGTTATGTGCATTACCGAGAGGGCCCAGATATACCTCTCCGACAATCGGAGCGACAAATCCTAATCTCGATCTATGCCAACTCAACAAACACCATCCGAGACACCTGTAGAGCATCTTTATAATCACCCAGTTACGTTGTGAAATTTGATAGCACACTAAGTGTTCCTCCGGTATTCGGGAGTTGCATAATCTCATAGTCATAGGAACATGTATAAGTTATGGAGAAAGCAATAACAATAAACTAAACGATCATAGTGCTAAGCTAACGGATGGGTCAAGTAAATCACATCATTCTCTAATGATGTGATCCCGTTCATCAAGTGACAACTCTTGTCCATGGCTAGAAAACTTAACCATCTTTGATTAACGAGCTAGTCAAGCAGAGGCATACTAGTGACACTCAGTTTGCCTATGGATTCATACATGTACTAAATTTCCGGTTAATACAATTCTAGCATGAATAATAAACATTTGTCATGATATAAGGAAATATAAATAACAACTTTATTATTGCCTCTAGGGCATATTTCCTTCAGTCTCCCACTTGCACTAGAGTCAGTTATCTAGATTACACAGTAATGATTCTAACACCCATGGAGTCTTGGTGCTGATCATGTTTTGCTCGTGAGAGAGGCTTAGTCAACGGGTCTACAATGTTCAGATCCGTATGTATCTTGCAAATCTCTATGTCTCCCTCCTTGACTTGATCGCGGATGGAATAGAAGCATCTCTTGATGTGCTTGGTTCTCTTATGAAATCTGGATTCCTTTCCCAAGGCAATTGCACCAGTATTGTCACAAAAGATTTTCATTGGACCCAATGCACTAGGTATGACACCTAGATCGGATATGAACTCCTTCATCCAGACTCCTTCATTTGCTGCTTCCGAAGCAGCTATGTACTCTGCTTCACACGTAGATCCCGCCATGATGCTTTGCTTGGAACTGCACCAACTGACAGCTCCACCATTCAAGAAAAATACGTATCCGGTTTGTGACTTAGAGTCATCCGGATCAGTGTCAAAGCTTGCATCGACGTAACCGTTTACGACGAGCTTTTTTTCACCTCCATAAATGAGAAACATATCCTTAGTCCTTTTTAGGTATTTCAGGATATTCTTGACCGCTGTCCAGTGGTCCACTCCTGGATTACTTTGGTACCTCCTTGCTAAACTAATAGCAAGACATACATCAGGTATGGTACACATCATTGCATACATGATAGAACCTACGGCTGAAGCATAGGGAATGACTTTCATTTTCTCTCTATCTTCTGCAGTGGTCGGGTATTGAGTCTGACTCAACTTCACACCTTGTAACACAGGCAAGAACCCTTTCTTTGCTTGATCCATTTTGAACTTCTTCAAAACTTTATCAAGGTATGTGCTTTGTGAAAGTCCAATTAAGCGTCTTGATCTATCTCTATAGATCTTGATGCCCAATAAATAAGCAGCTTCACCGAGGTCTTTCATTGAAAAATTCTTCTTCAAGTATCCTTTTATGCTATTCATAAATTCAGTATCATTTCCAATCAACAATATGTCATCTACGTATAATATCAGAAATGCTACAAAGCTCCCACTCACTTTCTTGTATACAGGCTTCTCCAAAAGTCTGTATAAAACCATATGCTTTGATCACACTATCAAAGCGTATATTCCAACTCTGAGAGGCTTGCACCAATCCATAAATGGATCGCTAGAGCTTGCACACTTTGTTAGTACCTTTTGGATCGACAAAACCTTCTCGTTGCATCATATACAACTCTTCTTGAAAGATATCCATTAAGGAATGCGGTTTTGACATCCATTTGCCAAATTTCATAATCATAAAATGTGACAATTGCTAACATGATTTGGATGGACTTAAGCATCGCTACGGGTGAGAAGGTCTCATCGTAGTCAACTCCTTGAACTTGTTGAAAACCTTTTGCAACAAGTCGAGCTTTGTAGACAGTAACATTATCGTCAGCGTCAGTCTTCTTCTTGAAGATCCATTTATTCTCTATGGCTTGCCGATCATAGGGCAACACTACAAAACAAAAGACACATCCGTGACATTTTGGGCCGAATGAAAAAAATTTATGTCATACATATGACACTTCTATGACGATATTTGTGACAAAACCTGGTATCATCATAGATGTGGTGGGCTCCTACTTCTATGACAAAAAATCATGACAGAAAATGGGATTTTCGTCCTGGGCGGGCTGGAGACGCAGCTGCATGACATTCTTTGGGCCGTCCATGACGGAAAAAACCGTGGTAGAAGCGAGGGCGAGGAAAATTTCGGGGAGTTCCCGATTACGGTGGGAGGTAGGGGGCCGAGCGATGCTCGTTTCTCTCGTACACGTACGCGCGTGTGTGCGAGGCGTTGGCTCTAACTGAACCCGAGCGAGGCGTTGGGCTCTAACTGAACCCGAGCGATTGCACTGCAGGCTACACGTTACTGAACCCGAGTGATCGATCGATGGCTTTTAACTGAACCCGATCGAGCGATTCCTTCGCTACTACCGCTAACTGAAGCCGATCGATTGGATGAACAGTGAGCGTTGCAGGGGGGTTGGATGAACAGTGAGCGGTGGCGTTGCCTCTAGATGAACAGGACCCCGTGGTGTGGAGGGCTAGATGAATAGTAGACGGTGGAGAGGTGGTTGAACAGTAGCCGGTGGAGTAGCGCGCGGTGGAGGCTGGATGAACAGGAGCCCGTGGAGGCTGGAGGAGGTCGACAGTAGCCCATGGAGGCTGGAGGAGGTCGACTGTGGAGATGAACAGTATCCTGTGGAGTCTCGTTTTGCGGTACGCCACACCCCTTCTGATGAACAGGACCCCCGTTTCGACTGTAGGAGGTCCGTTTCGTCCGTTTTGCGGTACGCCACACCCCTCCCGATGAACAGGACCCCCGTTTTGACCGTAGGAGGTCCGTTTCGTCTGTTTTGCGGTACCCACATCCCTCCCGATCAACAGGACCCCTGTTTCGACCGTAGGAGGTCCGTTTCCTCCGTTTTGCGGTACACCACACCCCTCGCGATCAACAGGACCCCCGTTTCGACCGTAGGAGGTCCGTTTCCTCCGTTTTGCAGTACGCCACACTCCTCCCGATCAACAGGACCCCCGTTTCGATCGTAGGAGGTCTGTTTCCTCCGTTTTGCGGTACGCCACACCCCTCCCCATGAACACGACGCATTTCGTTGCCTCACCATGAACACGACGCATTCCATTGCCTCCCCATGAACACGACGACGACGTTGTTTCTCCGTTCCGACCCAGCCAAGTACACGAGCCCTCGCCGTACGTATGCGCGAGTAGGCATTCGAGACCCTGCCCGTATGTACGTATGTGGCCGTGTTTTCTTTCTTGCACCCTGGCCGCTGTACGTACGTGTACATGCTACGTGCGCGCCTCTACTACGACACGTGTGCGCCTCTACATCGACCAGTATATATGTACGTACACGTTCACGACTAGAATGACAACGCTACATGCGCTTCGACCAGGTGGGTCCCGACTGTCAGGCACTTCCTTGCCTGTGAAGATGTAGCTGGTGGGTCCCAGCAGTCAGGGGGGCGAATCGTTTTGGTTTTTTTTGCCCGGACGCACTTCCTTGCGTGCGAAGATGTAGCTGGTCGGTCCCAGCAGTCAGGGGGGCAAATCGTTTTTTTTGCCCGGACGCACTTCCTTGTGTGCGAAGGTGTAGTTGATGGGTCCCAGCAGTCAGGGGGGAAACATTTTTTTCACGAAATACGGTGGCCCGTCCGATGGGTCCCTGCTGTCAGGTGGAGGAATCATTATTTTCCGCATAATAAGGAGGCACTTCCTTGCTGCCGCCGTGGACCCAGCTGTCTGCCTCTCCACGTACAGTCCACGTCCGATGGAAGTCGTTCCTTGACCATGTTGACCACGCCGCGCCAAGAGCACCAGGGCGGTGGACGACGGCGAGGCCTAGGAAGGGGACGACGCGGAGCCGATGAAGATGCGGTAGTGGATGCCCACGCGGAGAGGAGTATGAGGGTTCACTCGTTCGGCTGCGGTGTGAGGCTGCCGTCGCCGCAGGGCCTGGCCAGCGGTGGGAATAGTAGGGGGCGGTGAGGCCTCCGCGGCAGCACAGCCGGTCACGGGAGGCAGGAGCAAGCGGCATGACTGGCGCTGCTTTGGGCGGCTGGAGCAAGAAGACCAGAGGTTGAAGAAGCACTACGGCCGTTGGATGGACATTGTACGGTCACTGGAGCTAGAATCGTTCATATTGACTAAGTTGACAAAGCCCTCCGTCCCCGTCAACTTAGTAGGCCCACAAGTCAGCCTCCAACCAAGGTGGGTCCCAGCTAGCAGGGGGAGTATTCATTTTTTTGTGCGTAATAAGGAGGCACTTCTGGTGGGTCTGAGCTGACAGCGGAGGGAACCTTTTTTCGCGAAATACGATGGCCCGTCCGGTGGGTCCTAGCAGTCAGGGGGGAAACATTTTTTTCACGAAATAAGGTGGCCCGTCCGGTGGATCCCCGCTGTCAGGTGGAGGAATAATTATTTTGCGCGTAATAAGGAGGCACTTCCTTGCGGCCGCCATGGACCCAGCTGTCAGCCTCTCCACGTACAGTACTCTTCATATGGAAGTCGGTCGTTGACCACGTTGACCACGCCGCGCCGAGAGCACCAGGGCGGTGGAAGACGGCGAGGCCTAGGAAGGGGACAACGCAGAGCCGTGGAAGACGCAGCAGTGGAAGCCCGCGCAGAGAGGAGTACGAGGGTTCACTGGTTCGGCTGCGGTGTGAGGCTGCCATCGCCGCAGAATAACAGGGGGTGTGGGTGGGTGGAGGGATGGCCTGGCCAGCAGTGGCAGTAGTATGGGGCGGTGAGGTGTAACGCCCTCGATGCGTCTATATCTCCCACATGTCGAAGCACGACTTAGAGGCATAACCGCATTGAAAGCAATGTCGCAAGTGAGGTAATCTTCACACAACCCATGTAATACATAAGGGAAAGAGATACATAGTTGGCTTACAATCGCCACTTCACACAATACATGAATAAAGCATTACAACATCCAAATACAATCAAGGTCCGACTACGGAACCAAAATAAAAGAAGAACCCCAAATGCGACAAGGCCCCCGATCGACCCCAACTGGGCTCCACTACTGATCAACTAGATCGAAACAAGACAAAGGACAAGATCTTCATCGAGCTCCTCCTTGAGCTTGGTTGCGTCATCTGCACGGTATCCTTGGCACCTGCAAGCTGGTTTTGGAAGTATCTGTGAGTCACGGGGACTCAGCAATCTCACACCTTCGTGATCAAGACTATTTAAGCTTATAGGTAGGGTAAAAGGTATGAGGTGGAGCTGCAGCAAGCGACTAGCATATATGGTGGCTAACATACGCAAATGAGAGCGAGAAGAGAAGGCAAAGCACGATCGAGAAACTATGATCAAGAAGTCATCCTAGAACAACCTACGTCAAGCATAACTCCAACACTGTGTTCACTTCCCGGACTTCGCCGGAAAGAGACCATCACGGTTACACACGCGGTTGATGCATTTTAATTAAGATCAACTTCAGGTTTTCTACAACCGGACATTAACAAATTACCATCTGCCCATAACCGCGGGCACGGCTTTCGAAAGTTCAAATCCCTGCAGGGGAGTCCCAACTTAGCCCATGACAAGCTCTCACGGTCAACGAAGGATATTCCTTCTAGCGGGAAGACCCGATCAGACTTGGAATCCCGGTTACAAGACATTTCGACAGGGTAAAACTAAACCAGCAACACCGCCCGAATGTGCCGACAAATCCCGATAGGAGCTGCATATATCTCTTTCTTGGGGCACACTCAGATTGTCCAAGGTACGGGTAGGCCGGCCCAGAGTTGCCCCTGGTGGCCACCGGCAGCTGACAGGTTGGACCAACACTCAGAGGAGCACTGGCCCGGGGGGGGGGTTAAAATAATGATGACCCTTGAGTCTGCAGAACCCAAGGGAAAGAAAAGGCTAGGTGGCAAATGGTAAAACCAATGTTGGGCATTGCTGGAGGAGTTTTATTCAAGGCGAACTGTCAAGGGGTTCCCATTATTACCCAACCGCGTAAGGAACGCAAAATCCGGGAACATAATACCGATATGATGGAAACTAGGGCGGCAAGAGTAGAACAAAACACCAGGCATAAGGCTGAGCCTTCCACCCTTTACCAAGTATATAGATGCATTAATTAAATAAGATATATTGTGATATCCCAACAAGTAACCAATGTTCCAACAAGGAACGAACTCCATGTTCCAACAAGGAACAAACTTCAATCTTCACCTGCAACTAACAACGCTATAAGAGGGGCTGAGCAAAGCGGTAACATAGCCAAACAACGGTTTGCTAGGACAAGGTGGGTTAGAGGCTTGGTTCAACACTATGGGAGGCATGATAAGCAAGTGGTAGGTATCGCGGCATAGGCATAGCAAAAGAGCGAGCAACTAAGCAAGCAAAGATAGAAGTGATTTCGAGGGTATGATCATCTTTCCTGAGATCCCGCAAGGAAGAAGAACGAGTCCATGAAGAAGACAAACGGACGTAGTCGAACGGATCCTCACAAACGCGACGTTACCGGATTACCGAGAAGAAGTACACC
This sequence comes from Triticum dicoccoides, assembly GCF_002162155.2. Lineage (NCBI taxonomy): Eukaryota > Viridiplantae > Streptophyta > Magnoliopsida > Poales > Poaceae > Triticum > Triticum dicoccoides. The sequence continues at coordinate 536,301,652 of NC_041392.1, forward strand.
GGAAAGAAGCAAACAACATAGTAAACAACCACCACATAATCATGGCATGATGCGCAAACAAGTATGATGCATGTCCGGTTTAAAGAGGCATGGCATGGCAAAATGCACAAACAATACTACAAATTAAGTGGAGCTCAATATGGAAAGAGTTGCATATTTACGAAACACCACGACAAGTTATTTAGTTCGATCTCATTTATTTACCCAACAATATTAAATGTTGTTAAACATGGCAAGAGGGTGAAGCAAAGTAAAACTACCTATCTAGTCAAGGTTAAATGAGGCCAGAAGCAACGAACAACAATTCCGAAAACTCCTCATATGCATATATTAGGTTTGGTACTGTTCTGCCCTAAACACAATTTTAGAGTTGTTAAACATGCAAAGTGATGCCACCATGTTAAACTAGGCATTTTTCCACCCCATTTACGTATAAAGTTTATTAAATTCCGAGTTACGGTTATTTAGTTATGAATTAAAGCATTTTAGCATGACATAGAAGCAAATTTAAACAAACATCATTTTAAGCATGTCAAACATGGATAAAAGTGGCATAATATGAAACTACACAAAATTCTAGGCATTATATATATAAGTTGTTTTAATCCGATGCACGGTTGTGGAGATATTAAATGCATGAAGTTTAGGGGCTTTTCTGTAAAACTATAATCTCTGGAAAAATGATTAAATTCATCCAGGAAAAAAACACGTCCATGGGCTGAAACTACCTAGCCCAACAAACACAGGATAGGGGCTGGGCGCTGCTCACATGGGCCAAGGCCCGTTCGGTGGAAAAGAGGCCTGGCAAGGGGCTCCTGGGCCTTGGATGGATCTGGCCCACGACGGGGCCTACGAGCGGTGCGAGCAGTTCCTGCTCGTCGTCCTCGTGCCTCCGCACGAGCAGGGAGGAGGATGCAATAGTGGCGGCGGACGACGGTGGCTCGCCGATGGGGAGGCGCGGAGGAGGACCTGGAACGGGCGAAGAAGGCCGGGATCCGCCTGATCAGATGGCCGGGAAGAAGGATGAGGAGAGCGCGGGGTCGCCTGATCCGAGGTGGTCGCCGGCAGCGACTCCGGCGAGCCGGCGGGAAGGACCGGATGGCGTGGTCGGGGTCGAGGGGCTCCTCCCCTCGATCCAATCGAGAGCGAGGGAGCAGAGAGTGCGGGCCAGCGACCGTACAGGCCTGGGCGGTGCTGGTTGGCTCGGTGGGTGGATCGGGAAGGCAGGGGGCTTCAGCTTTGCAGTTATTGGGCGGGCACGGAAATGGAGACGGTGGTTGGATTGGGTGGAGATGGATCCCGAGGTGGGAGATGCTAGCGGCGGGGATTGGACAGGGAGGATCCCTAGAGAATAGGGTTTTGTCCAGATTTAGACTAGGGACTATATATAAGGAAAGAGAGAGAGAGTTTAGGGGCTAATCCGTCCCTGCAATTAAAATCGAGCGGTCGAGAAAAATACACTAGGAAGTCCAAAAAAGAAAACGGTGATGTTTTGTAGATGTTTGGGGATGATCCGGACCCAATGGTAACGACTGTTCGGGTCGGTTCCGGGACAGATTTCGGACGCGTGCGGGAGGAGGTCCGCGGGCTGACGAGAGAGGTTAGGCGGGCCTGGCGGTGAGAGGTAGTGCAGAAAGCAAAGGGCCTAGAAGAGAGAAGAGGAGAGGCCCGGCGACTGTTTGCGGAGACCGAAAACGTCCGACGTTAGACCGACTATATTGCCGCTATAGTTTAACGGTTGGGCTATCAAACGAACTCCGAAAGCGATGAAACTTGGCAGGCGACCTACTAACACTATAACAACACCGCATGCCAACTTTCAACCCAATCCGAGAACATTTTCCGGCCACTTATAAAATAATATTTCGGAGGTGCCGCGGGCGCGTGCAAGTGTGTGTGGGCTCAAAACGGACAACGGACGGAACTGGGGAACCCGAACGGATGCAAGTTTGAAAACATGATGATGCAATGCACATGATGACATGACAAGATGCAACACACAAGCGAATGACATGGCAAAGACATCGAATAACTGGGAGACACCTGGCACATCGGTCTCGGGGCGTTACAACACTCCACCACTACGAGAGGATCTCGTCCCGAGATCTAGGATGGAACCGGAGGGAAAACGGAAGAGAAAAGAGAAGAGGTAAAACTAAGTTGCTTCTTTGACAAACGAGTGAAACCAAAAAACCTTGAGAGGTTGAACAAATAGAAAGGAATAATGCAACGAATAAGACAAAGTTGAAAGCACTCCGGTAGGGAAGAGTAACAAGGGAGAACAACTTCGAGCAGCACTCCGGTTGAAAAAAAATTATGCAAGACTTGATAAGATGAAAAGAACTTGAGCAGAGGGCACAACACTTCGGTTAAATGGATAAACCGAGAAAAGAACACGATCCTGACCAAACAAGAAGATGGGTGAAAAGAACAACACCACAATGCCTCCAGAACGAAAGAATAGAATATAGATAATTGAAATAAAAGAATGGAAAAGAAAATGCCAACTTCTGCCATAAAAGAGCTTGAAAAGGCATCCTTAGGAGAAAAGTCGAACGGAGTTGTTGGAACACCAACAACAAAAAGAATAGGCTTGATATGGTCTTATAGAAGTCATCCCAATGTTATGAGGTGACAACTTGCCACTCACGGAAAAAATTGGATTGATAACAACAAGGAGACGAGAAACTTATTTCACCGGGAGGATAAATGAAGAACTTGAGTCATTTATAAGCACCGTAAATAGCAACAATCCTTAGGGAAAGCTTTAGGTGAAATATAACCCAAGATAGCTCCAACGAAGAGGTTGATGGATTTAAAATACCCCATTCTTAACAACCTATGAATCATGAAACATGAACTCAACTTATCAAGAATGACATAATACCATCTCAAGAAGATAAGAGAGAACAAATGCACTCCAGATTGCAAGAAGAAGAAAGCTTGAGCTTCTTAGAAGAGAATCTCGATGAAAAACTTGGAGAAGGAATTAAATCCTTGATGAACCATCATGTAGAGCCTCCATGAAGAACTCCGGTAACAAAAGGATGATCAAACGGAAAGAAATAGAAATTGAAAGCACAAGGTGAAGCCTTGCAATGATTTAGATGGACCTCCGAGGAGATGTAATTGCGAAAGCTTGGAACTCTTGGGAAAGAAAAGATAAAGCATCTCGAACCAAGAATGTGATATGATGCACCTCCGGAATAAGGAATTAATCATTCAGATGAAACAAGAATAAGAATTACATTATGCTTATCCTCCATCAATTAAATTGATGACAATCAACGGATTTGACATACTACTTATTCTCGTAGAAAAGATTAAGAGAGATATAACATAAACTTGAGAAGGTATTGAACGAACCACCGGAAGGGTTCGAAACAACGAATAATTGATATGATAACAAATGACGAGAGCTCTTGAATGAACCACCGTAAGAATTGAACAACAAATGAAGTAAAAGGATGAAACACCGATAAGAATTGGAAAAGAACGAATAAAACATGAAGAAACACCGGGAAGGATTAGAAAATGAATGAAGATGCTTGAGAGAATTTAGATACAAGTGAACGAATAGATCACGGACTGATTAGAGATCAATTGAGCGATGCACCGGTAAGACTGGAGACTGATAAATGCCAGCTGAGAATGAATAAACCTCAATTGAAAGACTCCTGATAAACAAACTGAGAAGACTCTTGAATTGCTCTGGAAGGGTGAAAAGAATTCTCACAACCGAAAAAATAATAATTATGAGAGAATGGCATAAAGCTAGCGCCATGAATCTTGGAGAGAATGGAGCAAGATATGGAGGAAAATTCTTCTTCGGTCTTCAAATGCAGAGAATGACGATGAGAAACACTACCATGAATCGTTTAGGCACTCCGGAAGAATCAAAAGCAAAGAGGTTGAGCCACCGATGAAAAGAATGTGGACGATCTTGGAGAAAAACATAAGACTTATGATAATTCATTCTTACGTCAAACTTTAGAAAATAATTTGAGAAGCTCCGGAAAAATAAGAAGAGTCAGGTAAGATCCTGGGAAAAGACCTGTGGGTTAGGGCCCACTCAAAAGAAACACCATTGAAATGATTAAAAAGAGAGGTTACACCGGTTGAATTAAATGGCTTGAATGAGATAACAACCTCGAAATAGGTTGAACTGATCTTGAATGAAAAGACGAGCCTTCTGAGATATCTTCAGCACTCCGGAACAAATGAATAGCGAGAAATGAAATATTATGAGGTGCACCGGTATGAGAAGGCATTTGAAGCAAGGAAAAAATATGATCAACACAGAAAACTTGAATTGAAACCACGGGAGAAGAAAAGAATGGAGAATGAAGAACGAGTAGAGCATCTTCATGAGAAACACCGGATAAGAACATGAAGGAAATAGAACAAAGGGACTTCCATCAATAAAATGGATAGTGATTAAGAAATCTGAATCCTTGAAGGAAAAGGGGTGGGTGGGCGGGAAAACAAAGGCAACTTGGGGACGGATGAAATGAACAACGTTGAGAAGGACTGATAATTGATCTTGTGAAAATTGACAAGATTTGACCCACTTGAAGAGAAGCACACCGGGTGAAAAGGATTTACATGAAAATCTCGATGCTCATGAAGGATTGGTATTCACATCGAAGTATGAGAACACCACTTAGGAAAAGTATAGAATCAACACTTGACATTGAAGCAACTCGAATACCACAACTCAAAAACAAAACAAAGGATTGGCTTGCAAAATAAGCCGGAACAAACATATGATAGAGATTTCGTCCGAAGTTTTTGTGGTGGGGCCTACACGGGCTCGATCGTACAACACCATCATGTACAAGGCAATGCACATGACATACGAAGCGTCCCCGAGTCGGCATAGCCAAGGACTCTTTAAGACACAACGAGACCACTGTAAAAACCAACCGTGGATAGGCGGACCACTAGACGTCGAACCCCAATTTCAAATCATACATCTATCGGAAAGATATCCTAAGAGCTACTTGAATTCCCACTTATAAACTCCCGAAACTTTCTGGTTATGCAACCAGGTGTTGGGGATACAGGGGAAGCATAATATCTCACCCAAAACTAGCAAATCCTACATCCAGATGTATCCATCCTTCAACACATAACCAAGAAAAACTTCGGAAATCGTCTACCTCAACCTTCGAAAAGCATCCGTTATACAAGTTATGGCAATACTCCCAAACTCCCGCCCCAGTACTGGGTGGCGTCGAGGTTATCTCACCAACAACTGCATAAAAGAGATTTTCGATGTCGGCAAAACTAATCTCAGGTATTCCAGAACTGCAACGATAAAATTGTGACGACAACACCTCGGAGCTCAACTCACCGGGACACTGCCACAACCCCTAAATGACAGGAGGCACCAAGAACAATGTTCTCGTCACAAATTGATCAGAACGATTCCAAGATACCCGCGTGATCCTAAATTTTTTTAGTGAATTTGAGAAGAGAAGAGTCAAAACTCTACGTCAGGAGGCCTCACCAGAGCGACGAAGGGACTAAGGAGTAAAAAGAATTCCTAACTCTCCGATATATATAATCCTAAATGACTCAAAACATTTTCTAGACTCAACTCATCTGCTAATTCGATCAAGCAGTGGGGGCTCCTAAGGTCGGGGAAGGGTCTGATACCAACTTGTAACGCCCTCGATGCGGCTATATCTCCCACGTGTCGAAGCACGACTTAGAGGCATAACCGCATCGAAAGCAATGTCGCAAGTGAGGTAATCTTCACACAACCCATGTAATACATAAGGGAAAGAGATACATAGTTGGCTTACAATCGCCACTTCACACAATACATGAATAAAGCATTACAACATCCAAATACAATCAAGGTCCGACTACGGAACCAAAATAAAAAAAGAACCCCAAATGCGACAAGGCCCCCGATCGACCCCAACTGGGCTCCACTACTGATCAACTAGATCGAAACAAGACAAAGGACAAGATCTTCATCGAGCTCCTCCTTGAGCTTGGTTGCGTCATCTGCACGGTATCCTTGGCACCTGTAAGCTGGTTTTGGAAGTATCTGTGAGTCACGGGGACTCAGCAATCTCACACCTTCGTGATCAAGACTATTTAAGCTTATAGGTAGGGTAAAAGGTATGAGGTGCAGCTGCAGCAAGCGACTAGCATATATGGTGGCTAACATACGCAAATGAGAGCGAGAAGAGAAGGCAAAGCACGATCGAGAAACTATGATCAAGAAGTGATCCTAGAACAACCTACGTCAAGCATAACTCCAACACCGTGTTCACTTCCCGGACTCCGCCGGAAAGAGATCATCACGGTTACACACGCGGTTGATCTTAATTAAGATCAACTTCAGGTTTTCTACAACCGGACATTAACAAATTCCCATCCGCCCATAACCGTGGGCACGGCTTTCGAAAGTTCAAATCCCTGCAGGGGAGTCCCAACTTAGCCCATGACAAGCTCTCACAGTCAACTAAGGATAATCCTTCTAGCGGGAAGACCCGATCAGACTCGGAATCCCGGTTACAAGACATTTCGACAGGGTAAAACTAAACCAGCAACACCGCCCGAATGCACCAACAAATCCCGATAGGAGTTGCACATATCTCTTTCTTAGGGAACACTAAGATTGTCCAAGGAACGGGTAGGCCAGCCCAGAGTTGCCCCTGGTGGCCACCGGCAGCTGACAGGTTGGACCAACACTCAGAGGAGCACTGGCCCGGGGGGGGGTTAAAATAATGATGACCCTTGAGTCTGCAGAACCCAAGGGAAAGAAAAGGCTAGGTGGCAAATGGTAAAACCAATGTTGGGCATTGCTGGAGGAGTTTTATTCAAGGCAAACTGTCAAGGGGTTCCCATTATTACCCAACCGCATAAGGAACGCAAAATCCGGGAACATAATACCGATATGACGGAAACTAGGGCGGCAAGAGTGGAACAAAACACCAGGCATAAGGCCGAGCCTTCCACCCTTTACCAAGTATATAGATGCATTAATTAAATAAGATATATTGTGATATCCCAACAAGTAACCAATGTTCCAACAAGGAATGAACTCCATGTTCCAACAAGGAACAAACTTCAATCTTCACCTGCAACTAACAACGCTATAAGAGGGGCTGAGCAAAGCGGTAACATAGGCAAACAACGGTTTGCTAGGACAAGGTGGGTTAGAGGCTTCGTTCAACACTATGGGAGGCATGATAAGCAAGTGATAGGTATCGCAGCATAGGCATAGCAAAAGAGCGAGCAACTAAGCAAGCAAAGATAGAAGTGATTTCGAGGGTATGATCATCTTGCCTGAGATCCCGCAAGGAAGAAGAACGAGTCCATGAAGAAGACAAACAGACTTAGTCAAACGGATCCTCACAAACGCGATGTTACCGGATTACCAAGAAGAAGTACACCGGAGAGAAGCAAACAACATAGTAAACAACCACCACATAATCATGGCACGATGCGCAAACAAGTATGATGCATGTCCGGTTTAAAGAGGCATGGCATGGCAAAATGCACAAACAATACTACAAATTAAGTGGAGCTCAATATGCAAAGAGTTGCATATTGACGAAACACCACAACAAGTTATTTAGTTCGATCTCATTTATTTACCCAACAATATTAAATGTTGTTAAACATGGCAAGAGGGTGAAGCAAAGTAAAACTACCTATCTAGTCAAGGTTAAATGAGGCCGAAAGCAACGAACAACAATTCTGAAAACTCCTCATATGCATATATTAGGTTTGGTATTGTTCTGCCCTAAACACAATTTTAGAGTTGTTAAACATGCAAAGTGATGCCACCATGTTAAACTAGGCATTTTTCCACCCCATTTACAAATAAAGTTTATTATATTCCGAGTTATGGTTATTTAGTTATGAATTAAAGCATTTTAGCATGACATAGGAGCAAATTTAAACAAACATCATTTTAAGCATGTCAAACATGGATAAAAGTGGCATAATATGAAACTACACAAAATTCTAGGCATTATATATATATAAGTTGTTTTAATCCGATGCACGGCTGTGGAGATATTAAATGCATGAAGTTTAGGGGCTTTTCTGTAAAACTATAATCTCTGGAAAAATGATTAAATTCGTCCAGGAAAAAAACACGTCCATGGGCTGAAACTACCTAGCCCAACAAACACAGGATAGGGGCTGGGCGCTGCTCACATGGGCCAAGGCCCGTTCGGTGGAAAAGAGGCCTGGCAAGGGGCTCCTGGGCCTTGGATGGATCTGGCCCACGACGGGGCCTACGAGCGGAGCGAGCAGTTCTTGCTCGTCGTCCTCGTGCCTTCGCATGAGCAGGGAGGAGGACGCAACAGTGGCAGCGGACGACGGCGGCTCGCCGACGGGGAGGCGCGGAGGAGGACCTGGAACGGGCGAAGAATGCCGGGATCCGCCAGATCTGGTGATGTGGGGGTCGCTGGAGCTTCTAGGGCGGCGACGGGACAATCCTGCGGGAGAGAGAGAGAGGAAGCTCATGAGGGTGAGGGAGCAGAGAGGAATCGAGGGCGGAACGGCGGCGCTGATGACCTGGGGCGGCAGCAGATGGCAGGGAAGAAGGACGAGGAGAGCGCGGGGTCGCCTGATCCGAGGTGGTCGCCGGCAGCGACTCCGGCAAGCCGGCGGGAAGAACCGGATGGCGTGGTCGGGGTCGAGGGGGTCCTTCCCTCGATCCAATCGAGAGCGAGGGAGCAGAGAGTGCGGGCCAGCAACCGTACAGGCCTAGGCGGTGCTGGTTGGCTCAGTGGGTGGATCGGGAAGGCAGGGGGCTTCGGCTTTGCAGTGATTGGGCAGACACGGAAATGGAGACGGTGGTTGGATTGGGTGGAGATGGATCCCGAGGTGGGAGATGCTGGCGGCGGGGGTTGGACAGGGAGGATCCCTAGAAAATAGGGTTTTGTCCAGATTTAGACTAGGGACTATATATAAGGAAAGAGGGAGAGTTTTGGGGCTAATCCGTCCCTGCAATTAAAATCGAGCGGTCGAGAAAAATACACTAGGAAGTCCAAAAAAGAAAACGGTGATGTTTTGTAGATGTTTGGGGATGGTCGGGACCCAACGGTAACGACTGTCCGGGTCAGTTCTGGGACAGATTTCGGACGTGTGCGGGAGGAGGTCCGCGGGCTGATGAGAGAGGTTAGGAGGGCCTGGCGGTGAGAGGTAGTGCAGAAAGCAAAGGGCTGAGAAGAGAGAAGAGGAGAGGCCCGGCGACTGTTTCCGGAGACCGAAAATGTCCGACGTTAGACCGACTATATTGCCGCTATAGTTTAACGGCTGGGCTATCAAACGAACTCCGAAAGCGATGAAACTTGGCAGGCGACCTACTAACACTATAACAACACCGCATGCCAACTTTCAACCCAATCCGAGAACATTTTCCGGCCACTTATAAAATAATATTTCGAAGGTGCCACGGGCGCGTGCAAGTGTGTGTGGGCTCAGAACGGACAACGGACGGAACTGGGGAACCTGAATGGATGCAAGTTTGAAAACATGATGATGCAATGCACATGATGACATGACAAGATGCAACACGCAAGCGAATGACATGGCAAAGACAGCGAATAACTGGGAGACACCTGGCACATCGGTCTCGGGGCGTTACATGAGGCCTCCGCGGCAGCACAGCCGGCCACGGGAGGCAGGAGCAGGCGGCACGACCGGCGCTGCTTTTGGCGGCTGGACCAAGAAGACCAGAGGTTGAAGAAGCACTACGGCCGTTGGATGGACATCGTACGGTCACTGAAGCTAGAATCGTTTATATTGACTAAGTTGACAAAGCCCTTGGTACGCTCCAACTTAGTAGGCCCATAGGTCAGCCTCCTAAATGGTGCGCTCCAGATGTCAGGGGAGGAATCATTTTTTGGGCGGCCGAAGCTAAGAATATCCAAGATTGAAGAAGAAGCACGACATCCGTTGGATAGACATCCAACGGCCACTGCTGCTAGAACCGTGTGTTGACTATAATAAGTTGACAAAGCCTTGCATACGCATCAACTTATTTTTTTAGGGGACTCGTCACTTAGTAGGCCCACAAGTGTGTGGCAGAGAACTTATAGCCCATTTGCGTTTTGTAAGAATGTACAACCCGTTTTTGAATTCTAATGGAATTTACAACAACCCATTTACAGTTTGTTAAAAGTACATCCCATTTTCTTGCTAGGACAACGATTAATAATTTCAACCAACCGTTGAAGACAGAATTCAATAAAATTTCCCACATTTTGATGGGATCTGAAATATTTTTATCCCAAAATTTCTAGTCAGATTAAATATAAATTTGTATTACATAAAAATCCAACGAAACATTGCGCGCGCAACAATGAAAATTTAAGATTTTCAAAATCCATAAATAATATTTTATAAACTAATTTCGTGTTTGGTGCATTTTTTTATAGTTACTGCCCAGTTTTTATAATTACATCCCATTTATTATTTTTAAAGCCCATTTTCCTGTTAAGCCTAATGCATCCCTCCTAGGAAAGATTTGCAGCCTAGCGGGGCGGAGAATAACAAGTTGACCTTGCGTGGGTATTCCTCAAAAAGACGTATAGCTGGGCTAGCCATTTTCATCTTGAAAAAATTAGTATCTGGGCTGGATATCTGGCCTGGGCTAGACGGGCCACAACCCTCCCAGTTAATACCCTGCTCTCCTCTGAACAACAACGAAATCACCGCCAAGAAAAACTCTGCAGTGCTCACGCCTCAAAAACACAAATACTGCTCGAACTTCTTGGTCCCAGCTGTCGGCCGCACCTTGTGCAATTCTCTCGTTTGTATTGACTACATAGGTTGACAATGGTGTGTGACCGTGATGTTAGGAAACTAGGAGAAAGCAAAAAAATATAGTTGTACATAATAAGGAGGCACTTCGTACGTAGGGCTATGGCCCTAGTGGGTCCCTAGTGTCATCTAGTCAAAATAAAGTCATCTCCTGAATCCTCATGTTCGTTGACGATGTTAACAATGCTCGGCGCCACGGCGAGCGCAACAACTCGAAGGACAATGGAGAGGGCCTCGCGGGCCCTACGGATGGTCTGATACAGCGCCCGCTGCTCATTCAGGAAGCCAGGATCATCGGACACCTATGAGCACCTTTGAGAAACTGAGACGGCATGAAACGGTAAGGCCGCGCTTGGTAGCTCTGGTTTATTTCAAACCTGTATTAACATACAAGTGTAATTTACTCGTCATCGGAAACAACGCGTAAAATACAAGCGTAATGAAACCGAGGGCCCGAGGTCTGTAAGTAAAACCGGCGGGTTACGCGTGTAATTTGAGAGACCAGTGTATATTTTACGAGCACTGCTATATGGATGACATTACCAGACGATACATGCACGACGTGCGTATCATGCCATCCATGGGCAAGGCTGAAATAGCAGCTAACGCTGGATTAGCAATCGTCCGAGTGTCGTTCAGCGTTTTTATCGTGTGTGAAGTACTTCCGATATTTTACTAGTCAAAATCGACCAACCAAGCGCCTTCGCCTGAGACCATCTGCTTTAATTTACAAGCGTCAGTTTTACAAGCGGTTTTGGTTGGAAAACGATGATCCAATCATGGCCTAATATCATGAGTTGGTCGGAAGATCATATGGTTTCATGTCTAACCTACCCGACTTGTCGTATATTCTATGAATGAAACATCAGACGATGAACTTCTTAAGCACGGAAACAACAGAAGGGGATGATCTTCTTAACAAGCAAATCACTGGCATTAGATCGACATGCAAAACAATACGAAGCATTATTCTCAGGAGGCATGGTGAACAACTCGTGATGCCGCATGCCACAACATTCCAAGCTCAACTTTTCAATCAAACACAAGGCCTGGCATTACATAGACAATATTCAGAACAAACTCTTAACACATGAATATCTCAGCAGAGTAACTATTTACTTCTAAACTGAACACAGGAATAGGAAAAAACACTCGACGCTGCTCACAGCAAGGGCGTCCCACTCAAAAATATCAAATGCATGTCTTCTGGCTAACATCAATGAGCAAATTTTGACAAGGTTTTCCAATTCCAATATATTAAACTAACGTCTTCTTGCTAACATCAATGATTAAACTTTGACAAGCTTTTCCCATTCAAAATATGTAATGCCTATGATCGTGGAGTCCTGGCGTAGCTTCTTGTACTTGTTTGGGCACTTTTTGCCCAGGGCACTCCACGTGTTGTTAAATTGCCAATGGTCTCTGCAGACTAGTCATGTCACCGGTGTCTAATAATACTATGTAAAGCTTCTCGGTCATTCCTTCTGTAATGTAGCGCAAACAGTGACTGCTTCTTTCTGCAAAGTGGAATGACCAACTGGACTGAGTAATGCAGCAGTTTGCCTTACACGTTGGCTCCTTTTGTGCAGTTCAACTAAAATCGAAGTCGGAATAAAACCGAGCTTTAATTTTGATATCCCTGTAAGCAACAATAGGTATAAGGGAAACGATTACTGAGAAATTACGGTTGATGACTTGTACTCCCAGAAGAAAAACATCTACTGATCTACTTTATCTTAATGGGAAACAAACCAGGAGAGTAGCAATTCTACATCAGTGTGATTCATTCATATTGACTGAGACATTATCTTAACAATGCCTTGTTTCAACATGTATAAAGAACGACAAAGCAGAAAAGTACCATTCCTAAAACAATGCAACTGATTCATTTTAACAGAGACATTATCTTCACAATACCTTGGTTAAACATGTAGAAAGAACTACAAAGCAGGATAGTACCATTCCTAACAAGTGTTGCAGTTTTGAACTAAGATTCAGTAGTTAATTAATTCTGAGAGTGGCATTGCTTAATTTTACCAGCGGCATTAGATTAACGAAAAGCATAAACAATTCCAGGGGAGAGTGGGCGCAACAACATTACGTGCTTCCATCTACTTATAAAGGGGGTGATGCAGAGTTTGTTGTAACAAAGCAACAAGCATCATGTCTGGGTTGGTCCCATTTTTGTTCACTACTTAATGGGAAAAGACAGAAATACAATAGCTTCAATTCAACATTTATTTAAAATAGTACCAATACAAGTAGCACAACATCTCAAAACACACTGCACAATCATGTGGATAAAGGCCTGTACTGACCTTTCATGAGACGGACAAGATAAAATACGAATCTGCCAACACGAATAGGAAATCCAATCTCATTTTCTGCAGTTGCACTAAAATCAAGCAAAGTGTTTCACATAGCGAAGCAAAATGTCGCAATAGCAACAAGTTGAATAGATATCCATGTTTAAACAGAGGCAAAAAAGGAATCAATTACTGGCTAATAAAGGAGGATGAAACATGCAGCCACAAAAAATGGTAATCCCGCCAATCCCTAACAAGTGTTGCAATTTTGAAATAAGATTCAATAGTTAATTCTGAGAGTGGCATCAATTACTGGCTTATAAAGGGGTGATGCTGAATTTGTTGTAACAAAGCAACAAGCATCATGTCTGGGTTGGTCCCATTTTTGTTCACTACTTAATGGGAAAAGACAGCAATACAATAGCTTCAATTCAACATTTATTTAAAATAGTACCAAAACAAGTAGCACAACATCTCAAAGCACACTGCACATCATGTGATTGAGACCACGATTTGAAACAACTCGCCACGAAGACTGGAAACAAATTTCGATCTCCTTTTGTGTAGTTCCACCAAAATCAAGCAAAGTCACCGGTGTGACATTCAAGTTGAACTACACAAAACACTCTTAAAACATAAGTGTTTCGAGTAGCGAAGCAAAATGTTGCAAGAGCAACAAGTTGAATCGATACCCCTGTTTTAACAGAGGCAAAAAAGGAAACAATTACTTGCCGATAAAGGAGGATGAAACAAACGGTGACAGAAAGAAGCATCTAACTTATCTTGGATGGAAAACAAAGTAGGACAGTAGCATTTCTAAAACGGTTGCATTGATTCATATTAACAAAGACATTCTCTTGAAACAACATTCGTTAAAAAATGTAATTTACTTTTAACAGTGGCATTGCTTCAATTTTCCGGCGGCATTCTTAGATTAACAACAGCAAAATAGCTGTATGGGACATGCCAGCACCATGTGCGTCCACACGTATAAATGGGTGATGCAGAGTATGTAGCCAAGCAGCATATATGCGCTGGTCCCATATTTGTTCTCTTTGAACCTTCTTCCTATGTGAGGGCAGCAAATCTAGTGTTGCACAAACTACCCGACCCCCAGTTTCTTTCCCTTTTCAACAAAGAGATCGGTTCCTTACAGATGTGTGTACTGGGTTACCTCCTTTTTCCCTTTTCAACCTACAAAGCGGCTGATAGCCAGTCTATAATACTTTCCGCCCCTCTTTTCCTCATTGAACCACGTCATAGATTCTTGCTCCAGCCCACCACACCCTTCTTTCCTCTTTGAACCAAGACCTAGATTCGACTACAGATCGAAAAAGATCCACATGCAGCTAGATCAACGACGGTTTCAAAGAAACTTATACCTTAGGGTCGTCGGGATGTGGCAAGGCGTGCAGTGGGAGGCCGGATCTGCCCACACTACGTACGGCAGCGAGGAAGAAGGGGTCGGTGGCCCTCCCGCACAGGTGCTGGGTGAAAGAGAACAGCGCAGCCGGCAGTGGATTTCCTCCCTCGCCGAAGGCGATAGAGTGAACGCTGCACCTCCCCCCCCCCTTCCCGGTGCGACGGGATACAGATGCCTCCTTTACCAGCTGTGAGGGGGGACAGAGAGACAAGAGGCCAACGCAATCTTGTTTAGATCTGGTGAAGAGAGGGTGAGAGACTGTGAATATAGCAAACCCTAGCAAATGAACGCTGAGCCTCTGATACGTCTCCAACGTATCTATATTTTTTTATTGCTCCATGCTATGTTATCTACTGTTTTGGGCAATATTGGGCTTTATTATCCACTTTTATATTGTTTTTGGGACTAACCTATTAACCGGAGGCGCAACCCGGAATTGCTGTTTTTTTTGCCTATTTTAGTGTTTCGAAGAAAAGGAATATCAAACGGAGTCGAAACGGAACGAAATCAACTGGAGAAGTTATTTTTGGAAGGAAAGCTACCGGATGGACTTGGACCCCACGTCAGGAGCCAAGGGAGGTGCTCATGAGGGTGCCCCCCTAGGGCGCGCCCCTGCCTATGGGGCCCCCGAAGCTCCACCGACGTACTTCCTGCACCCATATATACTCACGTACCCTAAAACTTCCAGAACAGAGATTAGATCGGGAGTTCCGCTGCCAGAAGCCTCCGTAGCCACCGAAAACCAATCTAGCCCCATTCCGGCACCCTGCCGGAGGGGGCAATCCCTCTCCGGTGGCCATCTTCATCATCCCGGTGCTCTCCATGACGAGGAGGGAGTAGTTCTCCCTCGGGGCTGAGGGTATGTACAAGTAGCTATGTGTTTGATCTCTCTCTCTCTCTCTCGTGTTCTTGAGGTGATACGATCTTGATGTATCACGAGCTTTGCTATTATATTTGGATCCTATGATGTTTCTTCCCCGCTCTACTCTCTTGTAATGGATTGAGTTTCCCCTTTGAAGTTATCTTATCGGATTGAGTCTTTAAAGGTTTGAGAACACTTGATGTATGTCTTGCCGTGCGTACCTGTGGTGACAATGGGATATCACGTGATTCACTTGATGTATGTTTTGGTGATCAACTTGCGGGTTCTGCCCATGAACCTACGCATAGGGGTTGGCACATGTTTTCGTCATGATTCTTCGGTAGAAACTTTGGGGCACTCTTTGAGGTTCTATGTGTTGGTTGAATAGATGAATTTGAGATTGTGTGATGCATATCGTATAATCATACCCACGGATACTTGAGGTGACATTGGAGTATCTAGGTGACATTAGGGTTTTGGTTGATTTGTGTCTTAAGGTGTTATTCTAGTATGAACTCTAGGGCTGTTTGTGACACTTATAGGAATAGCCCAACAGATAGATTGGAAAGAATAACTTTGAGGTGGTTTCGTACCCTACCATAATCCTTCGTTCGTTCTCCGCTATTAGTGACTTTGGAGTGACTCTTTGTTGCATGTTGAGGGATAGTTATATGATCCAATTATGTTATTATTGTTGAGGGAACTTGCACTAGCGAAAGTATGAACCCTAGGCCTTGCTTCAACGCATTGCAATACCGTTTACGCTCACTTTTATCATTAGTTACCTTGCTGTTTTTATAATTTCAGATTACAAATACCTTTATCTACTATCCATATACCACTTGTATCACCGTCTCTTCGCCGAACTAGTGACCTATACAATTTACCATTGTATTGGGTGTGTTGGGGACACAAGAGACTCTTTGTTATTTGGTTGCAGGGTTTCTTGAGAGAGACCATCTTCATCCTACGCCTCCTACGGATTGATAAACCTTAGGTCATCCACTTGAGGGAAATTTGCTACTGTCCTACAAACCTCTGCACTTGGAGGCCCAACAATGTCTACAAGAAGAAGGTTGTGTAGTAGACATCAAGATCTTTCTGGCGCCGTTGCCGAGGAGGTTAGCGCTTGAAGGTATATCTTTAGATCTTGCAATCGAGTCTTTTAGTTTCTTGTTTTATTACTAGTTTAGTTTATAAAAGAAAACTATAAAAAATGGAATTGAGTTTGTCCCATACGCTTCACCTTTTTAATATCTTTCGTGAGTATGATGGAAAGGAAAATTGTGCTCAAATGCTAGAAGAAGAATTACATAAAATGTTTGGCACTAAATATTTGAATGATGAGCATGATTGCAATGTTGTTAGTGAATTCTTTGAATATCCATGATGCTAATGATATGCAAAGCCACAAGCTTGGGGAAGATATGTTTGATGAAGATGATATTTTTTGTCCCCCAAGTTTTGATGAGAAAATTTATTATGATGAAAGCATGCCTCCTATCTATGATGATTATTGTGATGACACGTATGCTTTAAAGAATAATGATAACCATGAAACTTGTCATCTTGATCTTAATTTTCAATCACATGATAGTTATTTTGTTGAGTTTGCTCCCACTACTATTCATGAGAAGAAATTTGCTTGTGTGGAGAGTAATAAAATTTCTATGCTTATAGATCATGAAAAGAATGCTTTAGGTTCTGTTTATATTGTTGAATTCATTCATGATGCTACTGAAAATTATTATGAGGGAGGAACATATGCTTGTAGGAATTGCAATAATATCAAGTTTCCTCTCTATGTGCTTAAAGTTTTGAAGTTATGCTTGTTTTACCCTCCTATGCTAGTTGATTATTGTTCCCACAAGTTGTTTGCTCAAAAAATCCCTATGAATAGGAAGTGGGTTATACTTAAATGTGCTAGTCATATTCTTCATGATGCTCTCTTTATGTTACAATTCTTATCTTTTATGTGAGCATCGTTGAAATCATCATGCCTAGCTAGGGGCGTTAAAGGATAGCACTTGTTGTGAGGCAACCCGATTTTATTTTAGTTCCTTGCTTTTTGTTCCTGTTTAGTAATAAATAATCATCTAGCCTCTGTTTAGATGTGATTTTATGCTTTTAATTAGTGTTTGAACCAAGTACAACCTTTGGGAAGACTTGGGAGAAGTCTTGTTGATCATGCTGTAAAAAAACAGAAACTTTAGCGCTCACGAGAATTGCTGCCATTTTTATTTGGAGAGTGATATTTAGTTAATTCTTTTTGCAGATGATTAATAGATAAATTCCTCAGGTCCAGAAATTTATTTGATAATTTTATTAGTTCCAGAAGTATACGTTTGATCCATATTACTACAGACTGTTGTTTTTTTGACAGATTCTGTTTTTCACATGTTGTTTACTTATTTTGATGAATCTATGGCCAGTAAAATAGTTTATAAACCATAGAGAAGTTGTAATACAGTATGTTTAACACCAATACAAACCAATAATGAGTTCATTACAGTACCTTGAAGTGGTGATTTATTTTCTTATACTAACGGAGCTTACGAGTTTTCTGTTAAGTTTTGTGTTGTGAAGTTTTCAAGTTTTGGGTAAGGATTCGATGGACTATGGAATAAGGAGTGGCAAGAGCCTAAGCTTGGGGATTCCCAAGGCACCCCAAGGTAATATTCAAGGACAACCAAGAGCCTAAGCTTGGGGATGCCCCGGAAGGCATCCCCTCTTTCGTCTTCGTTCATCGGTAACTTTACTTGGAGCTATATTTTTATTCACCACATGATATGTGTTTTGCTTGGAGCGTCAATTTATTTTGTTAGGATTTGCATGCTGCTATTTAGAATAATGTTTTGCATATTTTATTTCAATAAAAGTGGCATTGATATCCTTTACTATGCCTATTTTAGAAGTCTATATGTTGCTGTTTGAAAACAGAAAGTTTACCGCTGTTGCAATAATTCCCTAGAAAAGTCAGAATGTGATAAAATGTTGAAACCTTTTGAATATTAATCTCTGATAAATTTACTACATCTGGAATTTTCTTTCATAATTTTTGGAGCTAGGGAAGTATGGATATTGTAGCATTCTTTACATACAATCCTGTTTAGGCAGATTGTTGTTATGTTTGCATTGTTTGCATATGTTTGCTTCTTTAATGATTCTATTTGAGGATAAGACTATTAAATATGCAGAGGCATTTAGTATGAAATGTTGAATAATAATTTTAGTGATTTGCTACATTAGAGTATGATAAGGCTTTGGCAATGGTTTATACTTACTTATCTCACGAGTCCTTGTTGAGTTTTCTGTGGATGAAGCTTTTGAGATTTAGGGAGACCGTGATATGGGAGAAATTAAGGAGACAAAAAAGCTCAAGCTTGGGGATGCCAAAGGCATCCCACGATAATATTTCAATAAGTCTCAAGCGTCTAAGCTTGGGGATGCCCCGGTTGGCATCCCACCTTTCTTCTTCAACAACTATTGGTTAGTATCGGTTGATCCTAAGTTTTTGCTTCTTCACATGATGCTTGCTATTATTATATGTAATTTTGTTTTGTTTTGCTTGATGTTTGAATAAAGTATCAAGATCTGAAATTCTTAAATGTTAGAGAGTCTTCACATAGTTTCATAATTATTCGACTACTCATTGATCTTCACTTATATCTTTTGGAGTAGTTTGTCACTTATATCTTTTAGAGCATGGTGGTAGTTTTATTTTGAAGAAATAGATGAACTCTCATGCTTCACTTAAATTATTTTGACAGTCTTAATAGCATGGTAATTTGCTTAAAATCTTAATATGCTAGGTATTCAAGATTAGTAAAACTTTCTTATGAGTGTGTTGAATACTAAGAGAAGTTTGATGCTTGATGATTGTTTTGAGATATGGAGGTAATAATATCAAAGTCGTGCTAGTTGAGTAGTTATGAATTTGAGAAATGCTTGTGTTGAAGTTTGCAAGTCCCGTAGCATGCACGTATGGTAAATGTTGTGTAACAAATTTGAAACATGAGGTGTTATTTGATTGTCCTCCTTATGAGTGGCGGTCGGGGACGAGCGATGGTCTTTTCCTACCAATCTATCCCCCTAGGAGCATGCGCGTAGTGCCGAGGTTTTTGATGACTTGTAGATTTTTGCAATAAGTATGTGAGTTCTTTATGACTAATGTTGAGTCCATGGATTATACGCAATCTCACCCTTCCATCCTCGCTAGCCTCTTCGGTACTGTGCATTGCCCTTTCTCACGTTGAGAGTTGGCGCAAACTTCGCCGGTGCATCCAAACCCCGTGATATGATACACTCTGTCACACATAAACATCCTTATATCTTCCTCAAAACAGCCACCATACCTACCTATTATGGCATTTCCATAGCCATTCCGAGATATATTGCCATGCAACTTTCCACCATTCCGTTTATTATGACACGCATCATCATTGTCATATTGCTTTGCATGATCATGTAGTTGACATCGTATTTGTGGCAAAGCCACCGTCCATATTCTTTCGTACATGTCACTCTTGGTCCATTGCATATCCCAGTACACCGCTGGAGGCATTCATATAGAGTCATCTTTTGTTCTAGTATTGAGTTGTAATCATTGAGTTGTAAATAAATAGAAGTGTGATGATCATCATTTTCTAGAGCATTGTCCCAAGTGAGGAATAAAAAAAGAAAGGCCAAAAAAAGAGAAGGCCCAAAAAAATAAAGGCCATAAAAAAAGGGAAGGCCAAATAAAAAAATGAGAGAAATAGAGAGAAGGGACAATGCGACTATCCTTTGCCACACTTGTGCTTCAAAGTAGCACCATAATCTTCATGATAGAGAGTCTCTTATGTTGTCACTTTCATATACTAGTGGGAAATTTTCATTATAGAACTTGGCTTGTATATTCCAACAATGGGCCTCCTCAAGTGCCCTAGGTCTTCTTGAGCAAGCAAGTTGGATGCACACCCACTAGTTTCTTTTGTTGAGCTTTCATACATTTATAGCTCTAGTGCATCTGTTGCATGGCAATCCATACTCCTTGCATTAACATCAATCGGTGGGCATCTCCATAGCCCATTGATTAGCCTCGTTGATGTGAGACTTTCTCCTTTTTGTCTTCTCCACATAACCCCCCTCATTATATTCTATTCCACCCATAGTGCTATATCCATGGCTCGTGCTCATGTATTGCGTGAAAGTTTATAGGTTTGAGATTACTAAAGTATGAAACAATTGCTTGGCTTGTCATCGGGGTTGTGCATGATGAGAGCATTCTTGTGTGAAGAAAATGAAACATGACTAAACTATATGATTTTGTAGGGATGAACTTTCTTTGGCCATGTTATTTTAAGAAGACATAATTGCTTAGTTAGTATGCTTGAAGTAGTATCATTTTTATGTCAATATGAACTTTTGTCTTGAATCTTTCGGATCTGAATATTTATACCACAATTAAGAATAATTACATTGAAATTATGCCACGTAGCACTCCGCATCAAAAATTCTGTTTTTATTATTTACCTACTCGAGGACGAGCAGGAATTAAGCTTGGGGATGCTTGATACGTCTCCAATGTATCTATAATTTTTGATTGCTCCACGCTATGTTATCTACTGTTTTGGGCAATATTGGGCTTTATTATCCACTTTTATATTATTTTTGGGACTAACCTATTAACCGGAGGCCCGACCCAGAATTGCTGTTTTTGACTATTTCAGTGTTTCAAAGAAAAGGAATATCAAACGGAGTCGAAACGGAATGAAATCAACTGGAGAAGATATTTTTGGAAGGAAAGCTACCGGATGGACTTGGACCCCACGTCAGGAGCCAAGGGAGGTGCTCACGACGGTGTGGGGCGCCCCCCTAGGGCGCGCCCCCTGCCTCGTGGGCCCCCCTAGGGCGCAACCCCTGCCTCGTGGGGCCCCCGAAGCTCCACCGACGTACTTCATGCACCCATATATACTCACGTACCGCCGCCAGAAGCCTTTGTAGCCACCGAAAACCAATCTAGACCCGTTCCGGCACCCTGCCGGAGGGGGCAATCCCTCTCCGGTGGCCATCTTCATCATCCCGGTGCTCTCCATGACGAGGAGGGACTAGTTCTCCCTCGGGGCTGAGGGTATGTACCAGTAGCTATGTGTTTGATCTCTCTCTCTCTCTCTCTCTCTCGTGTTCTTGAGGTGATATGATCTTGATGTATCGCGAGCTTTGCTATTATATTTGGATACTATGATGTTTCTTCCCCCCTCTACTCTCTTGTAATGTATTGAGTTTCCCCTTTGAAGTTATCTTATCGGATTGAGTCTTTAAAGATTTGAGAACACTTGATGTATGTCTTGCCGTGCGTATCTGTGGTGACAATGGGATATCACATGATTCACTTGATGTATGATTTGGTGATCAACTTGCGGGTTCCGCCCATGAACCTATGCATAGGGGTTGGCGCACGTTTTCGTCATGATTCTCCAATAGAAACTTTGGGGCACTCTTTGAGGTTGTATGTGTTGGTTGAATAGATGAATATGAGATTGTGTGATGCATATCGTATAATCATACCCACGGATACTTGTAGTGACATTAGGGTTTTGGTTGATTTGTGTCTTAAGGTGTTATTCTAGTATGAACTCTAGGGCTGTATGTGACACTTATAGGAATAGCCCAACAGATTGATTGGAAAGAATAACTTTGAGGTGGTTTCGTACCCTACCATAATCTCTTCGTTCGTTCTCCGCTATTAGTGACTTTGGAGTGACTCTTTGTTGCATGTTCAGGGATAGTTATATGATCCAATTGTGTTATTACTGTTGAGGGAACTTGCACTAGCGAAAGTATGAACCCTAGGCCTCGTTTCAATGCATTGCAATACCGTTTACGCTCACTTTAATCATTAGTTACCTTACCGTTTTTATAATTTCAGATTACAAATACATTTATCTACTATCCATATACCACTTGTATCACCATCTCTTCGCCGAACTAGTGCACCTATACAATTTACCATTGTATTGGGTGTGTTGGGGACACAAGAGACTCTTTGTTATTTGGTTGCAGGGTTGCTTGAGAGAGACCATCTTCACCCTACGCCTCCTACGGATTGATAAACCTTAGGTCATCCACTTGAGGGAAATTTGCTACTGTCCTACAAACCTCTGCACTTGGAGGCCCAACAATGTCTACAAGAAGAAGGTTGTGTAGTAGACATCAGCCTCCAGCGTGTAACATATATGTAGTGCGGCGAGCGTGTGGAGAGTGCAAACCCTAGTGAACAAGCGCTGAGTCTCCCGCTTATATATATACTATTGTAGTACGGACTGAGCTTCGGTGCCTTCACTGCACCTTCTTAGATACTACTGTAGTTTACATAAAATTCCATTTCCATCTCCATCTCCAATCATATTTGCCCAACTGGCACATTATTTATGTTGTTATTTATATACGTAGCAATATTAACGTACAACATCTCTTGTTTGCGCACGTCCGAACCGCTGCCACGGCCGGTCCTGACCAACCCGAACCCTCTTCATCACCCGCGCGTGCTTCCCGCTCGAAACGGTCAGTGCCACATTCATGCCTAGCCAGAGCGGACGCGACCTCTCACTGCGTTGGCATTGAAGCGGCGTGCCGGCCGAGAGAGCGTCGACCGCGCCGCTTCCGGGTGCACGCGGCTGCTCCGCGTTCAAAGGTCGCAATAGCCGGCTACAACATGCATGTAAAAAGTTCTTGGGAGTCCGTGCTACAGCTAGCTGTCCTCCCCCAACTCGTCAATCTCTTCCAGTAGTGCTAGTACTCCATGGCACGATCCATCGACAAGCAGTCGGGGAAGTTATCGTATACTCGGTTTGCGGTGAGTGGCATGCCGAGCGACCGTGTGGGGTCGAGCCGTGGAGGAGGGTGAGACACGAGCACGACAGACGTGATTTAAACGTTGGTTTTGCTCGATGGCGCGATCCAACGAAACGAAACGTTGGTTTCTCTCCGTTTCCATTTTTTCTCCGGAAAAACGGAAACTTTCCACTCCATTTTCATTCCTATTCCAAGGTTGCCCCGTTACAACATTCCATCAAATACAAAAGAAAACTAACACGCATGCTGATGCATCTCAATGATTCACAGATCATAGCCAATATTTACTTCACAACTAAAGGAAAAAGTTGTGAGAGCGTGTACGAAAGAAAAACTACTGACGGGGTCACTACGACTTAAACCCTAAACCCTAAACATGATTTAATTTCCTGGCCAGGTAGAACCTATCGAAGGAAAGACGGCTAGCACCCTCGGATCATACGATGCTTTTGTGCAGTTCCACTAAAATCGACCTGAGCATCCGTGATGGCAAAGATATTGAAGAAGTGTGATTAGAATAATAGTAGTACTGGCACTAGTTCATGAGACATAAACTCATCACAAGTAGAAGCCGGTAGAAGTAGAGAAAGATCGACATGGAGATGGAGCTACGGCAGTGGAGCAAGCCAGCTCCAAAAGGAAGATGGACTACCTGGGATGTCGGGTTGTAGCTAGAAGGGCGGTTGGGACGCGACATCAGCCCATACCGCGCTGACCCCCAATTGGGACACACCGACTGTGGGTTTTCTCCCTCGCTGATGTCGACCGCGTCTACGCAGAACATTGTTCCCTTCCCCCAGCTGCGGGATCAGGCCCGTCGTTCTATGCTTGTGAAGAGAGCGACCTAAGCAAGCAGGCTTGTAGCTTAGGCTCCTGCTAGTGTATATATAGTGGTTTTCTTTTTCTCTCCATATCAACCATTTTATATTGCGTACGTGTCATTCAAGAGTGAAATGATGGTTGCTTCTTCCGACTAACTTACTATGTGATTTGACTGCTCCTTAGTGGCCCCTACACGTACTCCCCCTACGTGTATGCAACAGTCACACGTATACATGGACGCAAAAACGCGCGCGATGCCCTAATGCATGCATGTCCGATCACACGACGGAACACACACAGTCACGCTCAAGTGCTCAACCTACACGTGCATGCACACCCATACTCAGTCAGGGTGAGCTAGTGACCGTATAAACACCGGAAAATATATATATTGAGCGCAATGAGCGTATTATGAAGTCCACTGACCATATTTTTACAAATATACAGTGACAGACAGTGTATTTATCTTGTTTGAAATTAAGCCATATTAACCGGAGAGGAGGCAGTATGGACTAGCATTACTTTGCTGTGTTCCGTCAACTTGCCGAACGAGGAGAAGGTTGCAGGACAGGAGAAGCTTGTGCGCGGTGGCTCGCAGGACATGGAGAAACTTTTGACTAATGCAAGCTCTCCCTCGCTCAGGCGGTGGACGTGCAACAGTTAATTCGGTGTCAGATTGCCAGAAGCATACACTATACTACTAGTGCTATTATTGTTCGACTTCCCAAATAGGCGAACAGCCAAGCGCAAAGTTTACTAGTACTACTACTATAGTCTATAAAGGTACGTACTATACTAGAACTAGGAACCAGATGGAGGAGCGTCTGCACTCTTATTATAATTTTAAAATGTGATAAAGCAATCTTCAACACATTTGGTTCTCTTTGAGGGTTCTCGCATGTGATAATGGAAGTTGATTGCATGGAACACTCGCCACAATTCTCGCTTAATACTGGCTCATATCCTGCTACAAATAGTAGCACTCGGTAATATTTCCTATTTTTTTGTTATTCAGCATGTAAACAGGTCAGCAAACCTTGCGGCGCATCTTCGTGCGAACCATGCTTGCTGCACTTTGAATGTGGCCGAGAGCTGGCTTGATGAAACACCTCGCTTCCTACTTCTTTTTTGCGGGGTACCTCGCTTCCTAGTGACCAGTGTCTTGGCTGATCATCCTAAGAATGCTTATATATGAATAAAGCTCTCTCATTTACCTGCAAAAAGGATTAAGCCATATTAACCGGAAAGGAGGGAGTATGGACTAGCACTACTTTTTGGTGTGCCCCGTCAACTCGCAGAACAAGGAGAAGCTTGCAGGACAAGGTGAAGCTCGCTTACGCCTTTTGACTAATGCAACCTACCCTTGGTGGACATCCATCAGTCCATTCGGTGTCAGATTGCCAAAGGCATACACTTTAGTACCCAACATGCGGAGTACCATCATTGTTCGACTTCACGAAGAGGCGAAAAGCCAAGCGTAGTAGTACGAGTAGTACTACTACTAGAACCGCATGGTGGAGTGTCTGTACTCTTATTGTTTATCTCTGATAAAGTACACATTTATTCCGGAGAAGGGCGGAAAACGGCAGCCCAACATGTAATGAATGATATCGATGAACCAACCATGCTCGAATATATCTTGGTCTCCGTGCGAGCCCGTCTGTGTGTTCTCGCTCCTCGTCTCTCTCAAGGAATGGCGGGTTGGGTCTTTGCCGTCAATTGAGATCGGTTTGCTCACACTCCTGTCCCACATGTCAGTGATATGCCAAGAGGAGGTGCGTTGACTGACTGGCCATACGCGTACTTGGTTTTGCACCTTCATACTACTCCTCCATCCCTCACAGTTACAGGGCGCGCTTCATTATGATGCATTTCTCTCAATGCATTTCCACCACCAGAGAGACTTTAGACGCATTTGGTTTAATGCTCAATTAATTAGGGTGTGGTAACCGCAATCAAGTCCACAATTTTCTCTCCATGTACTGTACTACTATGGAGTGGAGTAAGTGCATGCATGTGTGTACCAGGGGTGGAAGCACTGCATGCATGTGTGTATGCATTATTCCCTCTAGTAATAGACGCCGTGCTGTAACTACCAATGCTATTTTTCAGGCCGATCGCTAGTCGCCTTGGTCCCATAGATTTTTTTTTCTTTTTTCTGAATCGTGTTGTATAAACAGTGACAGATGGAGTAGTATGAGCGGATTCAAAGAAGAGCGTATTGATGGTTGCTTCTTCAGAGCAACTTATAGTGGGAAAGGTGGGGCTTATGATTTGACTGCTCATTACTCACTATTAATGCGGCGCAATGACCGGGCTAAGTCTCCCATGCGGTTGTGCACTACCCCCTCGGTTCTTAAATATACTCCGGAGTACTTGTCTTTCTAGAGATTTCAACGAGTGACTACTCAAATATTTGTCTTTTTAGAGATTTCAATTGGACTGGCACATACGAATGTATATAGACATATTTTAGAGTGTAGATTCACTCATTTTGCTCCGTATGTAGTCACTTGTTGAAATCTCTAGAAAGACGAATAGAATATTTAGGAACGGAGGGAGTACACATACGAAACAAAATGAGTGAATCTACACTCTAAAATATGCCTGTTTGAAATTTGTAAAAAGACAAATATTTAGGAACGAAGGAGTATAATTTTGTGCATGGCACATGGAGCCGGATGATGAAGAGGCTTCTGGCAATGCTATCAAGCTTCCATCATTTGTTTACATAATTGATGTACTATACAAATAATTTTCCAGCGACATGAAATTGTACAATGGTGTGAGCTTTCAGCTTTTGTTTCGCGTGTCTTGCCATCGATGCTCTTTCGGAAACAATGAAAAACTAATTTCCTTGCTAATGCATGTCAATTATTAGCAAATCAGAGCTAATAATTACATCACAAATGAAGACAGAGTTGTGAGAAGGTGTTAAATTAAAATTGATCCATGCTTTCATTGGCAGCAATGTCCCCCCAACTCTGTCTAAATCAACAAGGCATGTTGGGAAAAAAGTAGCTGTTTGGAGCATGCAACATTCCGATCATTTTGTGCAGTCCCACTAAAATAGAGCTGAGCCCCCCTGTTCCAAAGATATTAAGTGTGATTACGATAATAGAGGACTACTGATGAAACAATAAACACACAAATAGAAGCCGGTCACCTTTGTAGTCTCTCTTAAGACTAACTAGTTGGAGAAGATTAGGCTCGGAGTTGGATGAGGAGGATAGAGCAAAACCAATCTCCCTTTGTGCAGTCGCATTGAAATGTAGAGACATTGCCCGTGTGAAATTTTAGTACAACTGCACAAAACACTCTTAAGAAAAAAGTGATTTGTGTAGTTCACCAAAAGGTCGCAATAGCAACGAGGTGAAATGGATAGCCCTGTTTGCAAAAAATAGGTAGAAAGGAAACAATTACTGGCCAATAACAGTTGATGACACATGCGATGACAAAAAAGAAGCATATTCCTTGTCCTAAGGGAAGATAACAACACGGTTGTGTTTGCCTAAAACATTGTGAGGACGAGAATGCAATATGGAAAGTACGCCGGACGAGCTATGTTTAGGGCAAAGAACTATGGAAGATCCACATGCAGCGACGTGGGAAGACGGGCAGTGGAGCAAGGCCGGAGGGGATACCTGGAGGTCGTCGGGATGTAACTAGGTGAGCGGCGGTGGGCGGAATCTGCGAGCAGGTGGCGTAGGCCCTGCCGCACCGGAGCTTGGTCAGAGAGAATGACGTGTACCACAGATCGGGACGTGCTGCCTCGGCGTCGTCGAATGGAGAAATGATGCACTTCCTCCCTTTCCCCCGGCGGACGGGATGCGGCCGGATCAGTGACCAACAGTGAGAGAGAGAGAGAGAGAGGCCACTGCACTCCCTTTCCCCCGGTGGACGGGATGTGGCCGGATCAGTTACCAACGGTGAGAGGGAGAGGCCACCGCAGCCTTGTGTGAGATACTCTGAAGAGCGACAAACCAGGAAGGCTCCATTGTATATAGTGAGCGGACTACCTTTTTCTCCATAAAAATCATTTTATATTCTGTGTACGTGCCATTGAGCTATAACTTTATTTTAAAATAACGCGACAACGCATCAAGTCGAACTTTGTTTCGTGCACGCGTGGTACACGACCTCCCTAGGTAAACAACCGCTACAAGCATTCAAATTAGCACGTGGGCTGCCATTTCATAAAGAAATGAGCTCCACCGTGTACCCGCGCGGGTGTGGCTGGGCACGAAGCGTGAGTACGTGCACAGTGCACCTATTCTCTTCTTGTATACGTACACCACCTACGTGGGGTTGTGTGAGAGAGATACAAACCTAGAGAGATATAGTGTGGGGGTTCTTGAGAGTTTTTTTGGGGGGTCAATCAAAAAATGTAACATATGCAATGTGTGTGAAATAGTCCTGGATATAACATATATATATATAGAGGGGGCGATCCACGAGAAGAGAGTGGAGGTATCATCGGCTTGAGGTGTCCATAGAATCAAAGAGAGGGATGATGTGTGTGTGTGTGTGTGCGCGATCGATAAAGAGTGCCATCGAATTTGTGTGTGCCCACGTCAAAGATATAGAGTGGATGGCCTACTGGAACGTGAGATGGGACATGTGCAGTTTGTCTCTGTGGCATGGATACCTACCTGCAGCGCTCGACTATTGGTGTGTGGTGGGGGAAGAGGGAGGCTCAATTAACTATAGAGGTACAATGGCTGGTATATGTGTGGAGGAGGAGAGAGGCCTACCTCATGTATTAAGGAGATCGATCTGCCTCATGTATTAAGGGAGATCGATCGACATCCATGCATATGTGCAGGAGAGGAATACGGTTGGGAGAGAGACAGAGCTAGAGTGTTGGAGGGAGTGGTAGTGGAGTTGCTTCTAACAAATGGTGGGATAGGCTTGCTAGACAAAAGGAGGGAACGCCCGCAATATCAATAAGAGAGGAGATGGTTGCTTGTTGTCTGTGCACGTGCGTGTGAGAGACGGGTCAGGAGGCAAGCACGAATGATGAGGGGGGACGATGTGGCTGTGCTAAGCAGACGTAACTACATAGGAAGATCAATCGCCCTTTGTTAGAGAAAGGAGAGACATAACTTGTGAGGTACGTCGATCGATGGGGTGCGTAGTTAAAGTCGATCTAGGTATATGTTGGGAGATCGATCGGTATACATGCATGTGTGTGTTAGAAGCAAATGAGGCACGCGGAGAAGGATAGAGAGAGAGAGAGGGATGCATGTAGGAGGTGGTATGAGAGGCATACTATATCGAGGGGGGAGGAGTGTGCGAGTACGAGAACGATGAAAAGAGTGGTGGGAGTCAGGCATGGACAGTGACAAGAGAAGAGGGGAAGCTTGTGTTTGTGCTAGGAACACCTGGCTAGAGAGGCATATCGATCGATGTGTGCCGTAAAGAAGGAGCTGGGGGGCCTACACACACCGTGGGTGAACGACCTAAAGTGAAAAGACGAATTTGCACGATGGAGCTAGAGAATGCCAAGGGAGGGTGAGAGGGATGCGGGTGTGTGCACGCACAAGAAAAATTTAGCGCTAACTACAAAGATAAGAGGGTTGTGTGGGTGTAAAAGACGAATAGAGATCATATACACTTCATTATAAAAAGCGAATTCGGATATTTGAATAATTTATCATAGTGTTTCAAACCGACGCATGTGTGAATATATATATAACGGTGATACACATGGTGTGGTTATGAACATGTTATACTACATTTAATATATTTTATCTCTACTCTTATAAAGAACGGAGTTGTTGATGATGGTGTGCCTGCCATCCTGCATTATAAGCCGTCCGATTTATATCTGGCGGATAGCAAGGAAACTATGATGGTTGAAGTTGGCAACAATCATGATTGTAGATTCTTATTGAAATAGAGAAACATATTCAAATTTAGTTCGAATTGCAGCGGTAGTATAGACATTTGGAATGCACTAAAATGTTGGTATGAGTAGGTTACATGCATTATACAGCAAACAAAAAAATTTAATCGGACATAACATGGATTCATACTCCCTCCTTCCATCTATATAGGGCGTAATGAGATTTTTAAGACCGCCTTTGACTATTGACAAGATTAATACTACATGACATGCACAATGTGAAAATTATATCATTGAAAGAACCTTTCATAGACGAATTTAACAGTGTGCTTTGTGTAAGTTGCATGTCATATATCATTGCTCTAATATTTGGTCAAAGTTAGCATCAAAAAACGCATTAGGCCCTATATAGATGGAAGGAGGGAGTAGCTTTGAATAGCATTTTATAGTAAAACGAGGCAAGACTCTCTCTTTATGTGGTGTGAATAGTTTTATTTTTTTGTTTTCTTTTTGGTTGAGGGAAATGCGAATTGATTTGGTACGTACAAGTACAATATTACTACACGTTAGGCTTGTCCCTAAAATTCAACCCGCGTCTTGTTATATCCCGAAAATTCAGATATCGTGCTCCCAAAACTGGAGCCTTCACAACCCGCGCCTTGCTATCCCGAAATTACAACGCGCACGAAAACTCCCTCCACCTGCCAAATCCCGACATGCGAAATCCCCCTTCTAACCCTGAGCCGAAAGGGCCGCTAGTTCAAATCGGTGGGGGGTACTTTTGTAACACACCCTACATTTTGGACAAGCGCGTCCCTAAGTCATGCTTCACCCCCTCCCATCGCCCCCTTTTCGCCATTCGAAATCCCAGGCTGCCATAACCTCTCCACTCCAGCCGCGAAACCCCACCCTCCTCTGTCTGCCACGTCACCGCTACCCAGCCGGAGCCTCTTCCCCGACGATGTCGTCCACTGCAACAGCTCGACGTCCCTCGTCCACCTCCCCGGATGAGGATCCGTCGTCCATCTCGCCGTCCCGCCGGTTCAGCCGCCCTGTCCTCCACCTCCAAGGAGCTGCTCTGATGATCTCCTCGTCTATCGCGGCTGGTCCTTCCCCACAACACCGCCTTAACCTGCTCCACCGGAACCGCAGCATCCTCACCGACTCCTCGGACGAAGTCGAGGCCTACTCGACGCCACCAAAGAGGTTGTACACTCATCGCATCGCACCTTCTCCTTAACTCGACCTCCCAGCGCCGACGGTGCTCCATCCCGTACCCCCATGGAGCGGCTACCTTGAAGCCGGCGCCGCGGGAGACATCTCCACGGTGGCTCTCCCTAGTGCGAGGCCCCTTCGGCGGCGTCCATACCAGCCGGATCTGCTGCTGCTGCTCTGGCTCTCGCTCGCTCGCTCGCGCTGCTACTGCTGCTCCGGGTCTCGCTCGATCGCTCGCTCACCTAGTTGCTGCTGCAGCTCTCCCCTCGCTCGTGCTGCTGCTCTGCTCCGATTAAGCCACACTTCAGTCGACTGAATCGACTTTTGGGTCAGTC
>NC_041392.1:536333492-536358521 GCF_002162155.2 Triticum dicoccoides
CCGCAGCGGGGATGGGGGCTCATCGGAGAGGTACCCCACTATCCATCTTAGGGTTCAGGGTGGGGGCGGGGGGCCTAGAGGGCTGGCTGGGGTGGCGGTGGCAAGTTGTTTCGTCGCAGCGAGGCGGCACTGGGGCCGGCGGTTCGGCCAGTGGTGGCTGGCAGCTCAGGGGGGTGCAGGTTGAAGATGAACTGCAGGCCCTCCCTAAATTACATGTCAAGTGCTTCTCTGCTACCATTGCGTTCAATTTCGACAGTAGCATTCAGATTCCACAGTAAATTTCAGTTTCGATTGTTAAGTTCAGAGTCAACAGTGTTTACCTCATCTGTTGTAGTCAGGTGGTTTTTGGTGATGTTAATTTTACATCCATTTTACATCATCTATTGGAGATGCAATTAGAATCCCACTTGAGATTGACGATGTCTGTCTTGTGCTGCTTCAGCCTTGACGTCTTACGGCTCACCGGAGCTGCTCCAACGACAGAATGATCCATCACAATAGAGCAGTGCCCTAGACACCGTCTACAGATTCCTCAGATCTTCCTCCACATCTCCGACAGCCACCTCTGCCTCAACTGCTTCAGCGACCAACCCAATGATGCTGAGGTCGACACGGCTATGGCAAAGAGGTTGTACACTTGTTGCATCACTTATTACTATACACTCACGTCGATGCATTAGGGCTATTTTGGTTCAACGGAAAAACGTCGATCCACTGGTTGTTACCATCACTCTAACTGCATGCTCTCCTTACATAATCTCACCATATTTGTTTCGTATGCATGTCAGATATTGTACACAGTCATGCTGAACATGTAGAGAAAAAGATAAGAGTTTTGTGCGGCAATACAATGTCATGCAGACATCGCTCCATGGTAGGTTCAATGGCAAACCCTTCCCACCCCTCTCCAGATTGTAATCTAGAGGAAGATATCTGTTCTAAGGCGGATTCAGACGCCGCTGACCACTCCTATTTACCCCCAACGTGTTTGCTCTGCCTTGGTATGATGATGTTAGTCATATCATGCATATGTTGCCTTGCAGTGCCTACTTTTGACATCATATATGTCATCTGCTTAGTTTAGACATGTTCTGTAATGCCACCTGTTTAGTTTCTATATCATATATGGGAATTATGCAGTCTCATGTCTTTTAGCCAGCCATAATATATGTGAAATGTGCAATGCCATCCTGTTTAACCAGGCATCATATATTTGAATGATATCTTGCCCATCCTTTTCTTCATTACAGTTCCATTTGTCGACAATGTTTGTACATTAAACTAATCTTCCTGTGAATCAGCCATTTGGGTGGGAGATGGAAAAATCTGGAGTGAAAACAAGGCCTTTAGAGCAGACAGTGCTACATGTCGAAGCAGATCTCTTGTTGGGTCCTGATAGCTCGTCAGAGATGGATTCAGAGACAGATGACCAGTCCTATTCCACCACTGAGGTGTATGCTCTAACTTGGCACGGTTATACTGCTCATATCATGCATACGGTGTCTTGCATTGCATAGTTTAGACATCATATA
Source organism: Triticum dicoccoides (assembly GCF_002162155.2). NCBI lineage: Eukaryota > Viridiplantae > Streptophyta > Magnoliopsida > Poales > Poaceae > Triticum > Triticum dicoccoides. Next base: position 536,335,025 of record NC_041392.1, read on the forward strand.
CACAATATTCAACACCATGTTCTTAGTTCAGACATCATATCGAATGCCCTCTGTTTAGCATATAAATCACATATGTGAATTAAATGATGCGATCCTGATTACTTAGATAACATGTAGGTGAATTATGTCATGCGATCCTGTTTAGTTATTCATCATATCTTTGAATTATGTTATGCTATGCTATCCAGTTTAGATAGACATCATATATGTGAAATTATGTCATGCTATCCGTTTTAGTTAAACAATATACATGTCAACTATTTCATGCCCTCTTTTTTCCACACTATCTATTGCATATGTCTTTCATACAATGTTTGTACATTCAACTACGTTTCCTGTTTACCAGCCATTTGAATTGGAGCGAGTGATGCCAGTATCTAGTGGACTAAAAACACGGTCTTCAAATAAAACAGTGCTACCTCTTGGTGGAGATAGCACCCCGGTTGTACATGCACAAGATCCAGCCCTACCACACATAACCCAAACTCTCGCAGATTGTACCGCTACTGCGATGGACAGAGAACCAGCTTCACCCAATCTAACCCCAACCCCAGCCGATAGTAACCCAGTTCCTGTTGACACAACACCATCTCCACCACAAAGCTCCCAAACAAGAGCAGTTAGTAAGGCAGCTCCAGTGCCCAAAGGGCCAGTACTATCACGGCGAACCCCAACTCCACCAGTTAGTACACCTATTCCTGTGGAGGAAGCACAACCAACTAGTCATAGTTTAGCATCTATCGCATTTGATGTTGTTAAATCGTATGTGCGTATCTTCCCATCTTGGAAATATTATACTAAAGATGAAGGAAAATGCCAGTTGAAGGTGTTTGTCCAGGAGTTATGTGTAAGTAATGTTATTCATGGCAGTTACTTTGCTTCGTCCCATACATCCTACCTCCATGATGGTTATAATACAGCAAATTTTCCCATTTTTCTCTATAGAGAAGGATCGATTTGGAAACTCAGGATGAGGTAACCTGTGCTAATACCTCTGCTATCTTCAAGAATGCTTGGTGGCAGTATCAGAATTACCTGAAGAAAACGTACTTCACCGGCAAAGAAACTCATCAAATTCCCTTACGTTCTCCTGAGACACATTTACTGGACGATGACTGGGAACGCCTTGTTCTGTACTGGTCCCGAACCAAGAATGTGGTAAGGTCTATGAGCTCATTTTCTATTTTCAAGTATTATATTCTTGCATCTTATTGTACTCTGTTCATGTAGAACAAGTGCCTAAACCTGAAGAACAACTGTTCTAATTTAAGATTCCATTGCTACCATAGTTCAAAAAAGCGCTAGGCGTTAATTGTGCGTTTTGCCACCGCCTTGCGCTTTACTGACCAAAGCGCATGCTTATGCGCAGTTATGCACAGATTATGCGTCGTTATGCGCAATGCATTTTGCCAACGCCTAGAGCCTAGGCGCGCCTTTTTTAACTATGATTGCTTTGCTCTTGTATCACTGTATTTACTCATATAAACTTATTTTTAAATTGAAGAATCCCATCAAACTCCAATGACATAACAGGTATGTTCACGCATGTTTCTTTAACATGTTTGCTCTTATCAATAGCTCTATTGATTTCAATTTTAATTGTGTATATAGTTGACTTTCATATCATGCACATTACTAGCATCACAACAGAGCCAATAGTGTTGTTGTACATGTAGACCCCTGGTACCCATCTGAAATCTTGTTGTGCCGTTTAGTTTCCCACGCTTTGTATTCTTTCACTGCTGCTTTGTCTTGAAATGATATGATTTGAACCGTGTCTCTATTTTTATTTGGCAAGACAATGCAGTGACCATAGGACATAGATATATGTTTGTTTGATGCTTTTATTATGTACTAGTACTTGACAATAGAAGACTTGGTAATCATGTCCACCTTACTAATGAACTGGTTCACCGAAATGAGTTTCATATACTAGTACATGCTAAACTTGTTATGTGTCTGCTTGTTTCTTCTTTTAGAATGCTGGCCGAATATTGGGGAAGAGTGCCTTATTAAGCAATGGTAAAGGAAGTAATGCAGATAAGGTTCAGGATAGTGACACATCCTTGTTGGTCTCCAACAAAGCTGATAAAACAGCTAAGGAAGGCTATCTTAAAGACAGTGAGACAACCCCAAAGTCCTGTCTTGGTTTAGTGTTTGAGTTACTGGCCACTACCGCTTGCACAAGCTATTCAAACTCACTATCTGAATCAGTTCGGTTTCTTGAGTCTCAACTACAAGCTGAAAGACATTGATCAGCTGTGCTGCGACAAGAAGAGGGAGGACCGCGGAAGTACCTGGAGCATTCAGATGCATACTTTCTGGTGCAACAACAAGCATTGGAGGATTTTAGCGCCAAACAGGACAAAGCTAATCAGCTTGCTAAGCTTATTGCCAGCATGGTGGATACCTAATATAACGTTTCTTGAGCTCTTCTAAAGTTGTTTCAGTTATGCTCTTGTTTTGCTGCTGCGTTTATTTGCACTGGTGGCCAATTTTGACGGCCAGTGTATGTAATGTGCTGCTTTGTTCCCTATATTTGCACTAGTGGCGAACTTTGATGCCCAGTGGATGTAATATGTGTAATAGCGGTAATAGGCTAGCGTTAATTGCTTGCTTATTTATTATTGTCTTGTTTAGTTGTTTGCTTGTAGTCACTGCAGTTCTTTTTCTGTTTTTTTTCTAGTGGCCACAATAGCCTATTTTTGGTAACTAGGCCAAAATAATCATGGCAACACACGGACTCTTGTAACCATGGCCCTCCTGCAGGCCATATGATCCATGGGTCTTCCTCCAGCCGTAGGATCCATCGGCCTTCTATACGGGCCTTAGGGTCCATGGGCCTTCTACGGGCCGTAGGGTCCATGGGCCTTCTACGGGACGTACGATCCATGGGCCTTCTACGGGCCATACGATCCATGGGCCTCATACGGGCCGTAGGATCCATGGGCCTTCTACGGGGCGTATCATCATTTCGCCAATCATGGGCCATACTATTCGTGGACCATAACGGGCCGTTAATAGGTCGTATTTGATAACTCTATGAAAACAGCCCGACGGGTTTTTTTGACATGAAAACGTCCCAATGTATTAACGGTCCGCAAATGGGCCGACTGTAACGAAGGGCTGAATTTGGCCCACAAGCAGAAAATGATAGTAACGGGCCATATGTAACCGAATGCTGCAAATGAGCCCAAGAATCAATGGGCCCTGAGAAGACCGAAAGATAACTTGGGCTGGAAATGGCCCAATGGAATAACGGGCCGTTAATGGGTATAAAGTGATACACTGCTCATTACGGGCCAGTTTCACCACGGGCCGTTAATGGGCCAAGAGTTACAAAGGTCCTCATATGGGCCGAAAGAAGTCATGGGCCACACATGGGCCGGAAGTTAAAACGGGCTGAATCATATTGGACGGCCCAGATGACGCTACTGGGCCTAATTCGGATAGGGCGTAATGGGCCCTGGGTTAGCGGGCTGTAAATGGGCTATATGCGAACATGCCGTTAACAGGCTTTCCGTGGGCCGGCCCACCACCTTTTGACCAAGTCAAACGGGCCAGCCTTTTCATAGGAATGGGCCTCCGTTGGGCTGTGCCACGTGTCGCCATATCATAGGCGCCTTTGGTCCAATGAGCGGATGACATCTATCCCAACGGTGAGCCGACACGTGTTTCCTCCAGCCAATGATGATTTTACACGTGGAAAATTCCCATTGGTCGAGGCTGTTAACGGGTTATCGGATCCAAAACCCGACCTGATAGCTTCACGACGTTCCATTACGGTGGATGCCATGTGTCGGTCACCCTTGACGAAAGCACTTCTGTGACGCGTGATTTATTGTCATGGAAGTGGACACTTCCGTGATAATAATTTTGGTAATGTCATGGAACACTTCTATGACAGCACAGGTATTACTATCTTGACTCTGTCATAAAATCATCATGTATGTACATGCATGACAAAAAACGCGACCTACTGTGACAAACACGTATCATCACGGAAGTGTATTTTTTTGTAGTGCAAGTCAACCAAAGTCCACACTTTGTTCTCATACATGGATCCCATCTCAGATTTCATGGCCTCTAGCCATTTTGTGGAATCTGGGCTCATCATCGCTTCCTCATAGTTCGTAGGTTCATCATGGTCAAGTAACATGACCTCTAGAACAGGATTACCGTACCATTCTGGTGCGGATCTTACTCTGGTTGACCTACGAGGTTCGTTAGTAACTTGATCAGAAGTTTCATGATCATCATCATTAGCTTCCTCACTTACTGGTGTAGGGATCACTGAAACTGATTTATGTGATGAACTACTTTCCAATAGGGGAGCAGGTACAGTTACCTCATCAAGTTCTACTTTCCTCCCTCCCACTTCTTTCGAGAGAAACTCCTTCTCTAGAAAGGATCCATTCTTAGCAACGAATATTTTGACTTCGGATCTGTGATAGAAGGTGTACCCAACATCCTCTTTTGGGTATCCTATGAAGACACATTTCTCGGGTTCGACCTTATCAGGTTGAAGCTTTTTCACATAAGCATCACAGCCCCAAACTTTAAGAAATGACAACTTGGGTTTCTTGTCAAACCACATTTCATAAGGTGTCGTCTCAACGGATTTTGATGGTGCCCTATTTAACATGAATGCAGCCATCTCTAAAGCATAACCCCAAAACGTTAGCAGTAAATCAGTATAAGACATTATAAATCTCACCATATCTAATAAAGTGCAGTTACGATGTTCGGACACACCATTACGCTGTGGTGTTCCAGGTGGCGTGAGTTGTGAAACTATTCCGCATTGTTTGAAGACCAAACTCGTAACTCAAATATTCTCCTCCATGATCAGATCACGGAAACTTTATTTTCTTGTTACGACGATTTTGCATTTCACTCTGAAATTCTTTGAACTTTTCAAATGTTTCAGACTTATGCTTCACCAAGTAGATATACCCATATCTGCTCAAACCATCTGTGAAGGTCAGAAAATAACGGTACCCGCCGCGAGCATCAATACTCATCGGACCACATACATCCGTATGTATTGTTTCCAATAATTCCGTTGCTCGCTCCATTGTTCCAGAGAACGGAGTCTTAGTCATCTTGCCCATGAGGCATGGTTCGCAAGCATCAAGTGATTCCAAAAGCCCATCAGCATGGAGTTTCTTCATGCGCTTTACACCAATATGACCTAAACGCTAGTGCCACAAATAAGTTGCACTATCATTATTAAACTTATATCTTTTGGCTTCAATACTATGAACATGTGTATCACCACTATCAAGATTTAGTAAAAATAAACCACTCATCAAGGGTGCATGACCATAAAAGATATTATTCATATAAATAGAAGAACCATTATTCTCTGATTTAAATGAATAACCATCTCGCATCAAACAAGATCCAGTTAGAATGTTCATGCTTAACGCTGGCACCAAATGACAATTATTCAGGTCTAAAATTAATCCCGAAGGTAGATGTAGAGGTAGCATGCCGACGGCGATCACATCGACTTTGGAACCATTTCCCACACGCATCGCCACCTCGTCCTTAGCCAATCTTCGCTTAATCCGTAGCCCCTGTTTCGAGTTGCAAATATTAGCAACAGAACCAGTATCAAATACCCAGGCGTTACTGCGAGCATTAGTAAGGTACACATCAATAACATGTATATCAAATATACCTTTCACTTTGCCATCCTTCTTCTCCGCCAAATACTTGGGGCAATTCCGCTTCCAGTGACCAGTCCCTTTGCAGTAGAAGCAATCAGTCTCAGGCTTAGGTCCAGACTTGGGCTTCTTCACTTGAGCAGCAACTTGCTTGCCGTTCTTCTTGAAGTTCCCCTTCTTCCCTTTACCCTTTTTCTTGAAACTGGTGGTCTTGTTGACCATCAACATTCTTGATTTCTACCTCCGCAGCCTTTAGCATTGCGAAGAGCTCGGGAATTGTCTTAGACATCCTTGCATATTATAGTTCATCACGAAGATCTTGTAGCTTGGTGGCAGTGATTGAAGAACTCTGTCAATGACACTATCATCAAGAAGATTAACTCCTAGCTGAGTCAAGTGGTTGTGGTACCCAGACATTCTGAGTATATGTTCACTGACAGAACTATTCTCCTCCATTTTGTAGCTGTAGAACTTATTGGAGACTTCATATCTCTCAATCCAGGCATTTGGTTGAAATATTAACTTCAACTCCTAGAACATCTCATATGCTCCGTGACGTCCAAACCATTGTTGAAGTCCCGGTTCTAAACCGTAAAGCATGGCACACTGAACTATTGAGTAGTCGTCAGCTTTGCTCTGCCAGGTATTCATAACATCTGGAGTTGCTCCTGCAGCGGGTTTGGCACCTAGCGGTGCTTCTAGGACGTAATTCTTATATGCAGCAATGAGGATAATCCTCAAGTTACATACCCAGTCCGTGTAGTTGCTAACATCATCTTTCAACTTAGCTTTCTCTAGGAACGCATTAAAATTCAACGGAACAACAGCACGTGCCATTTATCTACAACAACATAGATATGCAAAATACTATTAGGTACTAAGTTCATGATAAATTAAAGTTCAATTAATCATATTACTTAAGAACTCCCACTTAGATAGACATCCCTCTAATCATCTAAGTGATCACGTGATCCATATCAACTAAACCATGTCCGATCATCACATGAGATGGAGTAGTTTTCAATGGTGAAGATCACTATGTTGATCATATCTGCTATATGATTCACGCTCGACCTTTTGGTCTTAGTGTTCTGAGGCCATATCTGCATATGCTAGGCTTGTCAAGTTTAACCCGAGTATTCTACTTGTGCAAAACTGGCTTGCACCCATTGTATGTGAACATGGAGCTTATCATACCCGATCATCATGTGGTGTCTCGGCACGATGAACTGTAGCAACAGTGCATACCCAGGGAGAACACTTATACCTTAAAATTTAGTGAGAGATCATCTTATAATGCTACCGCCGTACTAAGCAAAATAAGATGCATAAAGGATAAACATCATAGGCAATCAATATAAGTGATATGATATGGCCATCATAATCTTGTGCCTTTGATCTCCATCTCGAAAGCACCGTCATGATCACCATCCTCACCGGCTTGACACCATGATCTCCATCGTAGCATCGTTGTCGTCTCGCCAACTATTGCTTCTACGATTATCGCTAGCGTTTTGTGATAAAGTAAAGCAATTACATGGCGATTGCATTTCATACAATAAAGCAACAACCATATGGCTCCTGCCAGTTGCCGATAACTGTGTTACAAAACATGATCATCTCATACAACAATTTATATAATCACATCTTGACCATATCACATCACAACATGCCCTGCAAAAACAAGTTAGACGTCCTCTACTTTGTCGTTGCAAGTTTTACGTGGCTGATACGGGCTTAGCAAGAACCGTCCTCTACTTTGTTGTTCATTGAATCTGATTCAACTAAAGTTGGAGAAACAGACACCCATTAGCCACATGTGTGAGAAGCACGTCAGTAGAACCAGTCTCGCGTAAGCGTACGCATAATGTCGGTCTGAGCCGCATCATCCAACAATACCGCTGAATCAAGAATCAAATAGTGACAGCAAGCAATATGTATATACCCATGCCCACAACTCCTTTGTGTTCTACTCGTGCATATAACATCTACGCATAGACCTAGCTCGGATGCCACTGTTGGGGAATGTAGTATTTCAAAAAAAATTCCTACACACACGCAAGATCCATCTAGGTGATGCATAGCAACAAGAGGGGAGAGTGTGTCCACGTACCCTCATAGACCGAAAGCGGAAGAGCTTATTAACACGGTTGATGTAGTCGAACGTCTTTGCGATCCAACCGATCCAAGTACAGAACGCACGGCACCTCCGCGATCTGCACACGTTCAGCTCGATGACGTCCCTCGTACTCTTGATCCAGCTGAGGCCGAGGGAGAGTTTCATCAGCATGATGGCATGATGACGGTGATGATGAAGTTACCGGCGCAGGGCTTCGCCTAAGCATTACAATGATATGACCGAGGTGGAAATCTGTGGAGGGGGCCACCGCACACGGCTAAGACAACTGTCAACTTGTTTGTTCTAGGGTGCCCCTTGCCCCTGTATATAAAGGAGCAAGGTGGAGGTCGGCCGGCCCTTGATACGTCTCCAACATATCTATAATTTTTTATTGCTCCATGCTATATTATCTACTGTTTTGAACATTATTGGGCTTTATTATCCACTTTTATATTATTTTTGGGACTGACCTACTAACCGGAGGCCCAGCCCTGAATTGCTGTTTTTGCCTATTTTAGGGTTTTGAAGAAAAGGAATATCAAACGGAGTCCAAATGGAATGTAACCTTCGGGAACGTTATTTTCTCACCGAACATGATCCAGGAGACTTGGACCCTACGTCAAGCAACCAACAGGGAGGCCACGAGGTAGGGGGCGCGCCTACCCCCCCAGGCGCGTCCTCCACCCTCGTGGGCCCCTTGTTGCTCCACCGACGTACTTCTTCCTCCTATATATACCTACGTACCCCCAAACGATCAGAGACAGAGCCAAAACCCTAATTCCACCGTCGTAACTTTCTGTATCCACGAGATCCATCTTGGGGCCTATTTCGGAGCTCCGCCGAAGAGGGCATCGATCATGGAGGGCTTCTACATCAACACCATAGCCTCTTCGATGAAGTGTGAGTAGTTTACCTCAGACCTACGGGTCCATAGTTATTAGCTAGATGGCTTCTTCTCTCTTTTTGGATCTCAATACAAAGTTCTCCCCCTCTCTTGTGGAGATCTATTCGATGTAATCTTCTTTTGCAGTGTGTTTGTTGAGACCGATGAATTGTGGGTTTATGATCAAGTTTATCTATGAACAATATTTGAATCTTCTCTAAATTCTTTTATGTATGATTGGTTATCTTTGCAAGTCTCTTCGAATTATCAGTTTGGTTTGGCCTACTAGATTGATCTTTCTTGCAATGGGAGAAGTGCTAAGCTTTGGGTTCAATCTTGAGGTGTCCTTTCCAAGTGATAGTAGGGGCAGCAAGGCACGTATTGTATTGTTGCCATCGAGGATAACAAGATGGGGTTTTCATCATATTGCATGAGTTTATCCCTCTACATCATGTCATCTTGCTTAAGGCGTTACTCTGTTCTTATGAACTTAATACTCTAGATGCATGCTGGATAGCGGTCGATGTGTGGAGTAATAGTAGTAGAGGCAGGCAGGAGTCGGTCTACTTGTCTTGGACGTGGTGCCTATATACATGATCATACCTAGATATTCTCATAACTATGTTCAATTATGTCAATTGCTCAACAGTAATTTGTTCACCCACCGTAAAATACCTATGCTCTTGAGAGAAGCCACTAGTGAAACCTATGGCCCCTGGGTCTATCTTCATCATATTAAATCTTCGAATACTTAGTTATTTTCATTGCTTTTATTTTACTTTGCATCTTTATCATAAAAATACCAAAAATATTATCTTATCATATCTATCAGATCTCACTCTCGTAAGTGACCGTGTAGGGATTGACAACCCCTTATCGCGTTGGTTGTGAGGATTTATTTGTTTTGTGTAGGTGCGAGGGACTCGCGCGTAGCCTCCTACAGGATTGATACCTTGGTTCTCAAAAACTGAGGGAAATACTTACGCTACTTTGCTGCACCACCCTTTCCTCTTCAAGGGAAAACCAACGCAAGTGCTCAAAAGGTAGCAAGAAGGATTTCTGGCGCCGTTGCTGGGGAGGTTCGCGCAAGGTAAGATTTGACTCCAGACAATGAGCCATTTCTGGCACCGTTGCCGGGGAGGTCTACGCAAAAGTCAACATACCAAGTACCCATCACAAACCCTTATCTCCCGCCTTACATTATTTGCCATTTGCCTCTCATTTTCCTCTCCCCCACTTCACCCTTGACATTTTATTCACCCTCTCTTTCTCTATTTTCCTCTTTTTGCCCGTTTCTTGTTTGCTTATGTGTTGGATTGCTTGCTTGTCACGATGGCTCAAGATAACACTAAATTGTGTGACTTTACCAATACCAACAACAATGATTTTATTAGCACTCCGATTGCTCCTCTTACCGATACTGAATCTTGTGAAATTAATGCTGCCTTGCTGAATCTTGTCATGAAAGATCCGTTTTCCGGCCTTCCTAGTGAAGATGCCGCTACTCATCTAAATAGCTTCGTTGATTTGTGTGATATGCAAAAGAACAAAGATGTGGATAATGATATTGTTAAATTTAAGCTATTTCCTTTTTTGCTTAGAGATCGTGCTAAAGCTTGGTTTTCGTCTTTGCCTAAAAATAATATTGATTCATGGAATAAGTGCAAAGATGCTTTTATCTCTAAGTATTTTCCTCCCGCTAACATCATCTCTCTCAGAAACGATATTATGAATTTTAAGCAACTTGATCATGAACATGTTGCACAAGCTTGGGAGAGGATGAAATTAATGATACATAATTGCCCTACTCATGGTTTAAATTTGAGGATGATTATACAAAAAATTTATGCCGGATTGAATTTTGCTTCTAGAAATCTTTTAGATTCGGCCGCGGGAGGCACTTTTATGGAAATCACTTTAGGAGAAGCTACTAAACTCCTAGATAATATTATGGTTAATTATTCTCAATGGCACACTGAAAGATCTACTAATAAGAAAGTGCATGCGATAGAAGAAATTAATGTTTTGAGTGGAAAGATGGATGACCTTATGAAATTATTTGCTAATAAAAGTGTTTCTTCTGATCCTAATGATATGCCTTTGTCTACTTTGATTGAGAATAATAATGAATCTATGGATGTGAATTTTGTTGGTAGGAACAATATTGGTAACAACGCGTATAGAGGAAATTTTAGTCCTAGGCCTGATACGTCTCCAACGTATCTATAATTTTTGATTGTTCCATGCTATTATATTATCAACCTTGGATGTTTTATATGCATTTATATGCTATTTTATATGATTTTTGGGACTAACCTATTAACCTAGAGCCCACTGCCAGTGCTAGTTTCTGTTTTTTCCTTGTTTTAGAGTATCGCAGAAAAGGAAAATCAAATGGAGTCCAATTGACCTGAAACTTGACGGAACTTATTTTTGGAAGGAAAGCAACACGGGAGACTTGGAGACCATGTAAGGTAAGCCACGAGGCAGGGGGGCGCGCCCACCCCCCTGGGCGCGCCCTCCACCCTCATGGGCCCCTCGTGGCTCCCCTGACGTATTTCTTCCGCCTATATATCTCCATATACCCTAAAACGATCGGGGGCACAATAGATCGGGAGTTCCATCGCCAGAAGCCTCTGTAGCCACTGAAAGCCAATATAGACCCGTTCCGGCACCCTGCCGGAGGGGGGAATCCCTCTTCGGTGGCCATCTTCATCATCCCGACGCTCTCCATGACGAGGAGGGAGTAGTTCTCCCTCGGGGCTGAGGGTATGTACCAGTAGCTATGCGTTTGATCTATCTCCCTCGTGTTCTTGAGGTGATACGATCTTGATGTATCGTGAGCTTTGCTATTATATTTGGATCCTATGATGTTTCTTCCCCCCTCTACTCTCTTGTAATGGATTGAGTTTTCCCTTTGAAGTTATCTTATCGGATTGAGTCTTTAAAGATTTGAGAACACTTGATGTATGTCTTTTCATGTGTATCTGTGGTGACAATGGGATATCACGTGATTCACTTGATGTATGTTTTGGTGATCAACTTGCGGGTTCCGCCCATGAACCTATGCATAGGGGTTGGCACATGTTTTCGTCGTGATTCTCCGGTAGAAACTTTGGGGCGCTCTTTGAGGTTCTATGTGTTGGTTGAATAGATGAATCTGAGATTGTGTGATGCATATCATATAATCATACCCACGGATACTTGAGGTGACATTGGAGTATCTAGGTGACATTAGGGTTTTGGTTGATTTGTGTCTTAAGGTGTTATTCTAGTACGAACTATAGGGCTGTTTGTGACACTTATAGGAATAGCCCAATGGTTTGATTGGAAAGAATAACTTTGAGGTGGTTTCGTACCCTACCATAATCTCTTCGTTTGTTCTCCGCTATTAGTGACTTTGGAGTGACTCTTTGTTGCATGTTGAGGGATATTTATGTGATCCAATTATGTTATTATTGTTGAGGGAACTTGCACTAGCAAAAGTATGAACCCTAGGCCTTATTTCCTAGCATTGCAATACCGTTTACGCTCACTTTTACCATTAGTTACCTTGCTGTTTTTATAATTTCAGATTACAAAAACCTTTATCTACTATCCATATACCACTTGTATCACCATCTCTTCACCGAACTAGTGCACCTATACAATTTACCATTGTATTGGGTGTGTTGGGGACACAAGAGACTCTTTGTTATTTGGTTGCAGGGTTGCTTGAGAGAGACCATCTTCATCCTACGCCTCCTACGGATTGATAAACCTTAGGTCATCCACTTGAGGGAAATTTGCTACTGTCCTACAAACCTCTGCACTTGGAGGCCCAACAACGTCTACAAGAAGAAGGTTGTGTAGTAGACATCAAGCTCTTTTCTGGCGTCGTTGCCGGGGAGGTGAGTGCTTGAAGGTATATCTTTAGATATTGCAATCGAGTCTTTTAGTTTCTTGTTTTATCACTAGTTTAGTTTATAAAATAAAATTACAAAAAAATGGAATTGAGTCTACCTCATACGCTTCATCTTTTTAATATCTTTCGTGAGTATGATGGAAAAGAAAATTGTGCCAAAGTGTTAGAAGAAGAATGCATTAAAATGTTTGGCACTAAATATCTGAATAATGAGCACGATTGCAATGTTGTTAGTATGAACTCCTTGAATATCCATGGTACTAATGATGATTGCACTAGTTATGATGAAAATGTCTCCTATAAACATGTCAATTTTTGTGGAGTGCATTGGGTTTGTAAGTACACACCTAATAGGGAAGATAGATATTGCAAGAGGCATAAGTACTTAGAAACTAAATTGTTGCAAGAAAGGCTAGATGATTGTGCTGAAAATTTAAATTTTCTTAGTCATACTTGTGAGCTTTGCAATGAACGTGGTCATTTAACCATCCGATGCAAATTGTTTCATGATCTAATCATGTCCAAAAATTGTGATGAGTTGATTTCCCTTGCACATTATAATGAACTTAGCTTGCTTATGGGTTGCGAAGAAATTAAACGTATAACTAACTATCTTCTAGAATTTGCCCGTTATAAACTTCTTGGTTTTGATCTTGAGGAAATTTATATGTATTGTGCGGTGAATTGTATTGAAAATCCTTATATTGCCAACTACATGAAGAAAAGAAAACAAATAGAGGATGAAGATAATACTAATGAAAGGGAAGAGACTTCCCAATATCCTCCTATTATTTCTTATGATGAATCAAGTAACAAGGAGGAGCCTCCTATTCAACCAATCTCATTAATAAGGAGCTCCAAAAAGAGGATTGAACCCACACATGATGTGGTGAAGAAGAAGAAAAGAAAAAGGAAGAGAGGTAAAAAGATATCTCTACCAAATAATGCAGCTCCTATTACTATTGTGCCTCATGAAAATATAATTGTGGAAGATAATGATACTTCTTATGATCTTGAAAATCTTTTTGGCACTTAATTGGAAGAATATGATAATTGCTATACTATTGGTGCTATCCATACTATTAATATGAGAGTGATTATGCTTATGATATGAAAAGGCCCAAGCTTGGGGATGATATGTTTGATGAAGATGATGTTTTTGAGAATATATTTTCTGCAATTAATGTTTGTCCCAAGCTTGGGGATGCTACGTTTAATGAAGATGATATTTTTAATCTCCCAAGTTTTGATATGCAAGTTTATAATGATGATAGCATGCCTCCTACCTATGATGATTATTGTGATGATACTTATGCTATAAAAAGTAGTGATTATATTTATAAAACTTGTCATGATTATGATTACCCCTTTTCTGAACATTACTCTTTTAATGTGGAAACAATTTATAGTATTCGGGTCTCTTATGATACTTCCACTATTCCGAATGAGAAGAATCTTCTTATGTGGAGAGTAGTAAATTTTCTATGCTTGTAGATCATGAAAAGAATGCTTTAGGTGCTGGTTATATTGTTGAATTCATTCATGATGCTACTGAAATTATTATGAGGGAGGAACATATGCTTGTAGGAATTGCAATAATATCAAGTTTCCTCTCTATGTGCTTAAAGTTTTAAAGTTATGCTTGTTTTGCCTTCCTATGCTAGTTGATTCTTGTTCCCACAAGTTGTTTGCTCACAAAATACCTATGAATAGGAAGTGGGTTAGGCTTAAATGTGCTATTCATATTCTTTATGATGCTCTCTTTATGTTTCAATTCTTATCTTTTATGTGAGCATCATTGAAATCATCATGCCTAGCTAGGGGCGTTAAACGATAGCGCTTGTTGGGAGGCCACCCAATTTTAATTTTGTTCCTTACTTTTTGTTCCTCTTTAGTAATAAATAATTTATCTAGCCTATGTTATTATTGAGTTTTTATATTTAATTAGTGTTTGTGCCAAGTAGAACCGTTGGGAAGACTTGGGGAAAGTCTTGTTGATCATGCTGTAAAAAACAGAAACTTCTGCGCTCACGAGAATTGCTGCCATTTTTTATTGGAGTGTGATATTTAGTTAATTATTTTTGAATATGATTAATAGATAAATTCCTCAGGTCTCGAAATTTATTTTAGAATTTTTGGGGTTCCAGAAGTTTGCGTTAGTTACAGATTACTACAGACTGTTCGGTTTTTGACAGATTCTGTTTTTCATGTGTTGTTTACTTATTTTGATGAATCTATGGCTAGTAAAATAGTTTATAAACCATAGAGAAGTTGGAATACAGTAGGTTTAACAAAAATATAAATAAATAATGAGTTCATTACAGTACCTTGAAGTGGTGTTTTGTTTCCTTTCGCTAACGGAGCTTACGAGTTTTCTGTTAAGTTTTGTGTTGTGAGGTTTTCAAGTTTTGGGTAAAGATTCGATGGACTATGGAATAAGGAGTGGCAAGAGCCTAAGCTTGGGGATGTCCAAGGCACCCCAAGATAATATCCAAGGACAACCAAAAGCCTAAGCTTGGGGATGCCCCGGAAGGCATCCCCTCTTTCGTCTTTGTTCATCGGTAACTTAACTTGGAGCTATATTTTTATTCACCATATGATATGTGTTTTGCTTGGAGCGTCATTTTATTTTATTTTATTTTGCTTGCTGTTTGAATAAAATACCAAGATCTGAAGTTCTTAAATGTTAGAGAGTCTTCACATAGTTGCATAATTATTCGACTACTCATTGAGCTTCACTTATATTTTTCGAAGTAGTTTGTCGTTTGCTCTAGTGCTTCACTTATATCTTATTAGAGCATGGTGGAAGTTTTATTTTATAGAAATAATTGATCTCTCATGCTTCACTTATATTATTTTGAGAGTCTTTAGAACAGCATGGTAGTTTGCTTTGGTTATGAAACTAGTCCTAATATGATGGGCATCCAAGAGGGATATAATAAAAACTTTCATATAGAGTGCATTGAATACTATGAGAACTTTGATACTTGATGATTGTTTTGAGATATGGAGGTAATAATATGAAATTCGTGCTAGTTGAGTAGTTGTGAATTTGAGGAATACTTTTGTTGAAGTTTGCAAGTCCCGTACCATGCATGTATGGTAAACGTTGTGTAACAAATTTGAAACATGGAGTGTTCTTTGATTGTCTTCCTTATGAGTGGCGGTCGGGGACGAGCGATGGTCTTTTCCTACCAATCTATACCCCTAGGAGCATGCGCATAGTGCCGACGTTTTTGATGACTTGTAGATTTTTGCAATAAGTATGTGAGATCTTTATGACTAATGTTGAGTCCATGGATTATACGCACTCTCACCCTTCCATCCTTGCTAGCCTCTTCGGTACCGTGCATTGCCCTTTCTCACATTGAGAGTTGGTGCAAACTTCGCCGGTGCATCCAAACCCCGTGATATGATACGCTCTTGTAATTGCATCTAGTGCCACCCCTAGTTGGTTTTGGAGTATTGATGACAAACCTGGTTGAGGGACTAATGTGTATGTAAGAATTGCAGGATAACACGGGTAGAAGTCCCTCATTGATTCGGTTTTCCTACCAGAGATGACCCTTAAAAATGTATGAAGACATTGAAGTCAAAGGTGGTATGTGAAGACATTCACATTGAAGATTGTGACAAGAGAAGACATTGCGTGAAGACTATGGAGCGCGAAGACTTAGTTGTTTCATTGTTCTTTTTTCTTCTTTGTTGAGTCATAGGAACCACCGTACTGTTAAATAGGGTCCCAGTGAACCAGTCAGAATGACTGAAGTGATGCTTAACCAAAATCCTATGTCTTCGAGCGAAGACAATAAGAGCAAATCTTATCCAGAGCTGGATAAGTCAGCTTTGCTTGTAGCCCAAGTAAAGTTGTCGTGTGTGTTTGAAATCTGACCGTTGGAACACGTGTTAGTTCCTTAGTGACCCAGGGTCATTTCGGACAAATCAGGTCGGGTTGCCTAGTGGCTATAAATAGCCCACCCCCTACAACCATAAACAGTTGGCTACTCAGAGTTAGTGTACGGCTTTTGTCGTTTGAGAGCAACCCACCCCGAAGCCTTTGAGAGAGAATTCCTTGCGAGGACAAAGCCCTAAACACCCAGAGCCAAAGAATGTTAGGCATCACTGAAGTCTTCATGTCTGTGTGATCTAAAAACTTATTACACTTGAGGACTGTGAATCATCCAGCTGGTTAGGCGTCGCATTCTGAGCATCCAAGAGTCATTGTGGATCGCCGGTGAACGAAGTCTATGAAGGTTTGGAAGTCTACCTTGAAGACTTACCAGAGTGATTGGGCGAGGACTGGGTGTCCTTAGCTCAAGGAGAATAAGGTGAAGACGCGGTCTTCTGAGATGAATCTCAGCCTCCCTAACTAGACGTACAGTTGTCACAGCAACTGGAACTGGTCCAACAAATCATTGTCTTCAATGAGCCACTGGTTCTATCCTTCCCATCTCTTTATTTGCAGATTGGTCCTTGTGAAGTCATTGCCTGTTTGCCATATTTATTTGTCTTCACTGTGTGACTACTTATTCTGATTGGCTTCATACTATTTTCCATCCTGATCTATACTGCCTAGCTGCTATTAGTCTTTGTGCTTTCATTTCATTGAATACTTGACTATGGCTTGCTTAGTGTAGTCTACCTTCCGCTGCATGGTAATAGGTTTATTTCTATCATTTGTCTTCGAAACTTTCATGTTTTGAAGACTTTCATAAAAATCGCCTATTCACCCCCCTCTAGTCGATCACTAGCACTTCCAATTGGTATCAGAGCAAGGTACTCCCTTGTTCTGTGTGATTCGGTTTAACCACCTGGAGTTTTAGCTATGTCAACTGTAGGGATAATCAAAGTCTCCGCCGCGTGTCCAGTTTTCGATGGAACTGAATATCCCTACTGGAAGAATAAGATGCGCATGCATCTGGAAGCCATTGATGTCGACCTCTGGCATGTCGTCAAGAATGGCGTCCCCAAGGCTAGTGAAGGTGTCACTGCTGCTAATGTCAAGAAGTTCGTTCAACTGGATTCCACTGCCAAGAACATCATCTGTGGTCATCTGACCAAAGGACAGTATGGCCGTGTGAGTGCTCTGGAAACATCCAAGCTAGTCTGGGACTGGCTCTCCAAGGTCAACGAAGGCGTCTCAACCCAGAGAGATCAAAGAATCAATTTCCTTCGCAACCTCTTCAACCGCTTCAAGAGAAACGACAATGAGAATGTTCAGCTCACGTTTGATCGAGTCACTAACATCACAAATGAGCTTCAAGCCCTCGGCACTACTAAGATCACCAAGCATGAAGTCGTCAAGACACTACTGAGATCACTTGACAGCTCATTTGACACCCTAGCCCTTATGATACAAGAACGCCCTGACTTCAAGACACTCGATCCGTCTGACATACTTGAAAGGCTCAACACACATGATTTTCAGCTTTCTGAGAAAAGAGACATCTACGGTCCCAACTATGGGCGAACTCGTGCTTTGAAGGCAAAGGTTGTCTCCTCATCTGAAGAAGAATCTGATTGCAGTTCTGATGATCCTGAAGACATTGGAAAGGAGCTTGCTATGCTTGTGAAGAAGTTCCAGAAATTCACCAAGAAGAAAGGCTTCAGAAAGTCCTCACGATCCAGCTCAAGGAATGATGAAGCTTCTTCTCATGACTACAAGAAGAGAACATGCCACAAGTGTAAGAAACCTGGTCATTACATCTCTGAGTGTCCGCAGTGGGACAATGAGAACAAGAAGAAGAAGAGCAAGGAATATGATTCTGATGACAAGAAGAAGAAGAAATACTCAAAGTTTTCTTCCAAGTCTTCATCAAAGTCTTCATCACACAAGAAGAGCTCATCTGGCAAAGCTCGTGCGTTTGTTGGCAAGGAAATGGATTCAAAGGAGGAGCCTGCTTCTGAGGAGGCGGGGTGGAGTCTGAGGAGGAGTCTGATTCTGGCGTTGCAAGTCTGGCTACAACCTACGTTGTGTAGGATCGAAAGTATGTCTAGAGGGGGTGATTAGACTACTTGACCAATTAAAAATCTATCCTTTTCCCGATTTTAATCTTTGGCAGATTTTAGCTATCTTAGCACAAGTCAAGCAATCTTAACACTATTCAAGCAAGCATGCAAAGAGTCTATGAGCAGCAAAAAGTAAAGCATGCAACTTGCAAGAATGTAAAGGGAAGGGTTTGGATAATTCAAACGCAATTGGAGACACAGATGTTTTTGTCGTGGTTCCGATAAGTGGTGCTATCGTACATCCACGTTGATGAAGACTTCAACCCACGAAGGGTAACAGTTGCGCGAGTCCACGGAGGGCTCCACCCACGAAGGGTCCACGAAGAAGCAACCTTGTCTATCCCATCATGGCCATCGCCCACGAAGGACTTGCCTCACTAGCGGTAGATCTTCACGAAGTAGGTGATCTCCTTGCCCTTACAAACTCCTTGGTTCAACTCCACAATCTTGTTGGAGGCTCCCAAGTGACACCTAGCCAATCTAGGAGACACCACTCTCCAAGAAGTAACAAATGGTGTGTTGATGATGAACTCCTTGCTCTTGTGCTTCAAATGATAGTCTCCCCAACACTCAACTCTCTCTCACAGGATATGGATTTGGTGGAAAAAATATTTGAGTGGAAAGTAACTTGGGGAAGGCTAGAGATCAAGATTCATATGGTGGGAATGGAATATCTTGGCCTCAACACATGAGTAGGTGGTTCTCTCTCAGAAAATGTGTATTGGAAGTGTAGGTATGTTTTGATGGCTCTCTCCACGAATGAAGAGTGGGTGGAGGGGTATATATAGCCTCCACACAAAAACTAACCGTTACACACAATTTACCAATCTCGGTGAGACCGAATTAAGAAACTCGGTCGGACCGATTTAGCAAACCAAGTGACTGTTAGGATTTTCGGTGGGACTGAGATGCAACTCGGTAGGACCGATATGGTTAGGGTTAGGGCATAACGTAATCTTGGTGTGACCGATTACACAAACTCGGTGGGACCGATTTTGGTAATAAGCTAACCAGAGAGTTGGTCAGGTAAACTCGGTGGGACCGATCGCTCATTTCGGTGGGACTGAATTGTTACAAAAGGGAAACAGACAGTTTACATTGCAATCTCGGTGGGACCGATCGCTCATCTCGGTAGGACTGAAACGTTACGAAGGGAAACAGAGAGATTACAACCCCATCTCGGTGTGACCGAGATCCCTATCGGTGAGACCGATTTGCCTAGGGTTTGTGGCAGTGGCTATGACATCTGAACTCGGTGGCGCCGGATAGAAAGAATCGGTGGGGCCGAGTTTGACTTTTGGTTTAGGTCATATGTGGATGTGGGAAGGTAGTTGAGGGTTTTGGAGCATATCACTAAGCACTATGAAGCAAGAACCTCATCAAGCAACACCTCATCCCTCCTTAATAGTATTGGCTTTTCCTATAGACTCAATGTGATCTTGGATCACTAAAATATAAAATATAGAGTCTTGAGCTTTGAGCTTGAGCCAATCTTTTTGTCCTTAGTATTTTGAGGGGTCCACTTTCCTCATCCATGCCATGCCATTCATTGAGCTTTCCCTGAAATATTAATCTTGAAATAGCATTAGCTCAATGAGCTATATGTTGTTAGGAATTACCAAAACCACCTAGGGATAGTTGCACTTTCAATCTCCCCCTTTTTGGTAATTGATGACAACATATAGATCAAAGCTTCGACGAATGATAATAAGAGTGAAAACATTGTCGCTTTGAGAAGTATGTGAAAAGCAAGAGCTCCCCCTAAATTTGTACATAGTTTATGACTTGCTTTGGACTGCAAATGCACAGAGAGTTAGGCTCATGGGTTACTCTTCCATGTCACATACATCTTGATGGAGCGCTCAAAATGATAATAATTAAATACATGCACTCATCACCAAGCAAAGTGAATGATCATATAGGGATAAAATGATAATGTCATCCAACAAGCATTAATGTAGCATATGATCAAACACACATGATCATCCAAGTATCACACAGACACAAAGTATCTCAATCAAGCAAATAAAGTTCAACCACCAAAGCAAGAGAGAATAAAAAGCAACGCTCTCTCTCGAAGCCTATGATCTATACATTTTTCTCCCACTTTGGCAACAAGTTACCAAAAAGTTCCTAGAAAATGCATAGCACTAAATCGTCTCTCTGGCTTGGTCTTCAGGTGGTGGTGTCCGGATAACTCCAAGAACAAAGGCTTCAGTCGATGTAGATGGAGCTGGTGGAGTGGGTGCTGGAGCTGGTGGCACTGAAGCTGTAGCTGGTGCAGATGAAGTTGCTCTGGTGTCTGGAACAGGCACTGCAGCAGATCTTTGTCCCCTGGGCACTCTAGCAAATGCATCAGTGGTTGTCTTGCCCTTCCTCTCCTGATATCATCCTGAAGTTGCTCCACAACAGACTGGATCTCAGTTACCTTCACATCCATGTCATAGAACTTCTGCTCCACGATCCTTTCCAAGCTCTCCTGGTTCGAGTCAGGGTGGCCAGCCCTTTCTCAATCCTTAGAGTGGATGCAATCAAGTAGCCAAGCTGATCTTGCTTGTTATTCAGAAGATACTGAGATGCCTCTTCCATGGTTGGCATCTTTGCAGCTTTCTCAGCCTTTGCCTTCTCCCTCTTTGCTTGAATGTGCACAGAAGATGGTTCATCCTCATTCATAACCACTTGGTTGTCCTCAAAGTCTGGATAGATAGGCATGTGCTCCTTGTCCAACAAGTATGTGCCAGTGCCCATCTTGGAGTTAATCAACTCCTGGATCTGTGGTGCATACCCACAGCTTCTCTTTTGGTCAGCAGCTGTCCTCTTGATAGTTTCAACTATAAGACTCATGACCTTGAACTTTTGTGGCACATCAAATATATGTGGCAAATTGATGGAATGGCCTCTGATCATTTTTTGATCACCAGACTTGGGCAGAAGAGTGTGCCTGAGGATCCAATTGATAGTAGGCAGTCCTGACAGCAGGTGTTTCACTGATCCAAATTGGTGAGTCTCAAGATATGCATCA
Source organism: Triticum dicoccoides (assembly GCF_002162155.2). NCBI lineage: Eukaryota > Viridiplantae > Streptophyta > Magnoliopsida > Poales > Poaceae > Triticum > Triticum dicoccoides. Next base: position 536,356,634 of record NC_041392.1, read on the forward strand.
GGAATCTCCTTGTACATGCTAGCCATGGAGTTGTGATCCTTCTTCTTCTTGGCATAGACATCCAAGTCATCTTAATTCTCCTCAGAAGCATTGATCAATTGAGCCCATTTTGCTACTGTTGACTGGTATCTAGTGCCTTCAGACATCCAGACTATCTTGCCATCTGGGTAGAAGTGAGTTGTGGAGTAGAACTACATGATAAGCTCATCCTTCCACTTTGTGACCTTATGAGCCACAAACTCATCAACTCCACAAGCCTCGAAACTGTCATATACTCCTGGATATTGTTCTTCATTCTCCTTGATGTACTCCCAGTTAACCCGTCTCATGTCACATACTATTGGTTTCTTGTCAAGCAACACTGTCTCATAAAAATCATGTTGTTCTTTGGTATGGAACATGTAGTCCACAACAGTTCTCCTTCTGGTGGCATATGGATCCGACTCTCTCCATAGCCTCAATCCCGAGTCCTTCCCGATCTTCATGTTCTCTACTACAGGATGAGCATCATTATGATCTGGAATTTTTGGCTTTAACTTCCTCAAAACATGTGTCTCATCATCTTCTTCTTCAGCAACAGTTTCAGGCACTGGGGCCTTGTTTTTCTCTGCAGCTAGAATGTTCCTGGTACTCCTCTTTGGTGCAGTTTTGGGTTTTGGAGCAGCTGGCTTGGAAGTTCCTTTGGGCTTAGATTGAGTAGCCCCGGATCTTATGGCATCTCCCATAAGATTTTTGAGCTTTGGGTGTTGGTGCTGCATCCTCTTCCTCTTCCTCTTCTTCAGAGTCTTTCATGATTGAAGATCTCCCAAGAACTCTGGCAGTGGTCTTTTTGACCCTTTCCTTCCTTTTCTTTTCTGCCACAACCTGCTCTTTGGGTGCAGATCCCAAAGTCTCTTGAGTAGATGCTCTGGCTTTAGACATTGGAGCTCTCTTGGCAGGAACCTTTTGCTTCATTCCTGGCTTGGTGCCAGCAGTGTGCCATATTCCTTCTTCAGGTTCCTCTTTGAGGTGGTTTCTTCTTCCTCAGCCACATAGTCCTCATCCTCTGACTCTGAGGTTCTTTTCTTGCTAGTCCTGGTGGCAGCCTTTGGCAGATTGCTTGGTGTGCTCCTACTGCCACCATCTGAGCTGCTAGAGGGACTAGTGCCCTCACTCAAGTGAACCTGCTCCTCTGACTTGTTCTGACTATCACTTTGATCAGACATAATGCAATCTCTAACAGCTGACCCTGTGAATAGATTATAGATGAGGTAGAGTGGATGAGCATCACAAAATACAGAGGTTTTGCAAAAGAATGAATCAAAAACTTAGTTTTAGTTTTCCTCAGAAAAAGCATTTCGGATCAACCGATTTGTAAACTCAGTGATACCGAAACAGCTTTTGGAACCTAAACTAGTGAACTCGGTCAGACCGAGTCACAGTTCGGTGGCACCGAGACTGCTAGGGTTTCACAAAGTGCTGAACTCGGTCACACCGATTTACAATTCTCGGTCAGACCGAGAATCACATGTGCAATGGCCTGAGCCAAATCGATGGAACCGATTTCATCAACTCAGTCGGTCCGAGATGGTTTCGGCGGAAACCTAACCCTAAATTTTCAATTCACGAATAAACTACGGAGTGTTTTCGATGGATAGAATGATCTCAATCGTGGAAAGATTCATGGCAAAGCAATGTGCTGGGGAATCGGAGTTAGAACAACACAAAGTTCAAGTCCATACCCTAGTTCGGTGATGAACTTGCTACAGCGGCAACAGCAGGGATGATTCCCGTTGACAGCGGCGGAGACCAGCGGCAGGAGGCAACTGGCAACGAGGAGGACGATCCGGAGACCCTGGAGGCAGAGCGGGCTAAGCGCGGGCGAGGAGGTCCGGAAAGTTTTCCAAAA
>NC_041392.1:536358893-536415414 GCF_002162155.2 Triticum dicoccoides
ATATAGCACGACCCTGTCGGTGTGACCGAGTGGAACAACTCGGTGGCACCGAGATGCATAACTGCAAGCAGTTGCTGCAACTCGATGTGACCGAAAAGTTCAAATCGATTGCACCGAGATTGAAAACCTAGATCGACTTAGTGATCTCGGTATGACCGAAATGGGTGAATCGGTCAGACCAAAACGCACAAAGAAGTTTTGGAAGTTTAAGTCTATGACGAATCGGGGACTCCAAGTGCTCCTCACACAGAGTGGTTCGAATCTGACTTGATCAAATTTTGTGATGTAGCATGAATAGAGTTTGAGACGAGAAAAGCATATATAGCTAGAGAAGGTTCTTAGACGTTCTTGTCCATCCACTTGGCCAAAAGAAAAGGAAACCAATCAATCAAAACAACAAGTGGATGTCCTCGAATGAGTAAATTATGCAACCAACATGCTCACACAATAAAATGACAAATGAAATATGTGGCAAAGCATGCACAAACAATTCTAGCATCTATCAAGCAATTGGCGATGACTAGGTCATCCATATATGATTATATTGACTTAGGAGTCAAATGAGAACATTTGATCATAGGTCATACTCATCGTTTAAGCACAAGTGGGGTTACCACTTTTACATAAAGCGTTGTTGTGCTCACACCATTAGAGTTGCTTTAACTCAATTGTTAGAGTAAAGCTCCCCCTAGATGTGAGATCCCCCCTAATAGGGATGAACTAACCTTGGGTTTTGTCGATGATGACTTCATGTAGGTGTTGAAGATGTGGGTGCTCTAAGTTGATGTAGATCATTCGGAGCTATCCTTTGGAGTGAGTTTCACTTTCAATACCTACACGGTTTAGTCCCACAAGGAACAAACAAGGATATCCATAGGCATAGTGTGATGCACACACAAGATGATGTCTATGAAAGCTTTAGGTTACCTTGTCCCTTATCTTACCAACAAGAGGGTTTGTGACTCCTTGAACTAGTGCTAGATGTGGAAGTTGATTGCACTTGTTCTTGCCAAAATGATAAGAGTGAAGTATGTTGGTGGAGTCACCCTCAAGAACTCTCTAGTTCTTCTTCTTCGGGATCCACACCATCTTGATGGGAATCCTCAGAGTTGTAGTTGTACTTGATGAAGTGGAACTTGATGTAGTCTTGGGAACCCACTTGACCAAGGCCTTAGGAGCTTCTTCAAATGCATCAATTTCCTCTTGAAGCTTGTCCTTGCCTTTTTGCTTGTGGTCTTGTGCTGGAAGATCATCTTGAGCTTGTGTCCCTTTGGAAGAAGTAGGATCATACTTCTCTTATTGAGGAACAAATTTCGTCTTGGGGTATTGATCTTCTTCCCACTCAACTCCATTGGCATTGAACTTTCGTTCAAAACCAATACCTTGATTCTTCCGGTGCCTTCCTTGCTTGCGTACAATTTCCTCGAATTGCTTACTCCCGGCAAGGCTCTTGTACACACCTTTCTCTATTATTCCCTCCAATAAGCTATTTTCTTGCTCAAGTGTAACTTGGCTAAGAGAATCATTAGTGGAATCAAGAGAACTACTAGAAGCAACAACATTGGATTTAGCATGATTATTGTTACTACTAGAGGAAGAATCTTTCTTGTTCTTGTTACTAGACTTGACTTGAGGCATGTAAGTGGATAAGAGTAAACGCTTGGCAATGTAAGAAGAACTTTTCTTGCAAAGATCATCATTGACTGCCTTTAAAAACTCATGCTCTTGCTCAAGATTGAGCTTCTCAAAACGTAATTTCTCATGAGTCCTTAAAAGTTCTCGATGATCTCCTAAGATAGTTTCATGAGCTAACTTAAGAGTGTTTAGTTCTTTAGTTAGAGACTCAATCTTCTCCTTATCATTGTCATTCGTTTCATCTTGATTAGCATGATTAATTGACGTTTCATCATAGTATTCATCACTATAGTTGTTAACAAGTAAATCATCATCACCTAACAAGTCATCTTCATCACTATTTAAATCAACATACTCGGGGTGAGATACCTTTGGACCTTTGGCCATGAAGCATCTTCCAGTTCCTTCATTTGGTGAATCAAATATGTCGTAGGAGTTGGTTTACACAAGTGCTAGACCGGCAACACCTTCATCTTGAGTATATTCGGAGTCGGAGTGATAGCTTCTCTCGGAGTCATTGTCGGAGTCGGAGCCGAATACCTATTCACCAACATGAGCTTGATGTCTTCGTTTTGTGTAGCTCCTTGATGACTTGTCCTTCCTTTCCAAATCCTTGCTTCTCCGAGAGGGTCTTCATTCATATCGATCATCCCTACTCCTTCTCTCCCTTGATGGTGATTCTTCTCTTCTACTTCTTCTTTTGGGAGAATCTTCTCTTCTCTTGTGGGGAGCCGTACACTCATTGGAGTACTGTACGGGTCTTCCACAATTGTAGCTGTTTCGCTCTCGACTAGAAGATCTTTTGTCATTGTAGGACCTTGACTTGGAACTTCTCTCTTTGCTTCTATTCTTGTAGAACTTGTTGAAGTTCTTCACCATTAGGCTCAATTCTTCATTGAAGGTTTGTTTCTCACTTGATGATGTGGGAGCTTCACATGAGGCTTTGTAAGCACCACTTGACTTGTTATGGAGCTCCTCCTTATCCTTGAATGACATCTCATGAGCAACAATTCTTCCAATGGCTTGAGATCTTTGTAATTCGGCATCATTTGGATCAATGTGCATACGGTATTGTATTTTCCATCCAAGGCTCTTAGATCTTCTTGATGATGAATTTGTCGCTCATCTCTTCACTTCCTAAGCCGGCAATCTCATTTGTGATAAGAGCAAGCCTAGAGTACATTTCAGCGACACCTTCACCATCCTTCATTTTGAACTTGTCAAGTTGACTTTGAAGCACATCCAACTTGGATTCCTTGACGGAGTTGGTACCTTCATGCATGTCAATCAAAGTATCCCAAATTTTCTTTGCATTCTCAAGACGACTGATTTTGTTGAATTCTTCGGGGCACAATCCGTTGAAGAGGATATCACAAGCTTGAGTGTTGTATTGCAGCATTTTCAACTCTTCCGCGGTGGCTTCACGATTCGGTTCTCTCCCATCAAAGAATTCACCTTGCAAGACAACACACACAATAGCCCAAATGGCGGGGTTATGTCCAAGAATATGCGTTTTCATCTTATGCTTCCAACTAGCAAAATTAGTACCATCAAAGTATGGACCTCTACGGTGATAATTTCCGTCGCTAGACGCCATACTCTCCTAGGTTGTGAAACCAAGGCTATGTCCACCAAAAGCTATGGAAATCAAAGAAAATGGAGACCAAAGCTCTGATACCACTTGTAGGATCGAAAGTATGTCTAGAGGAGGGGTGATTAGACTACTTAACCAATTAAAAATCTATCCTTTTCCCAATTTTAATCTTTGGCAGATTTTAGCTATCTTAGCACAAGTCAAGCAATCTTAACACTATTCAAGCAAGCATGCAAAGAGTCTATGAGCAGCGGAAAGTAAAGCATGAAACTTGCAAGAATGTAAAGGGAAGGGTTTGGAGAATTCAAACGCAATTGGAGACACAGATGTTTTTGTCGTGGTTCCGATAGGTGGTTCTATCGTACATCCACATTGATGGAGACTTCAACCCATGAAGGGTAACGGTTGCGCGAGTCCACGGAGGGCTCCACCCACGAAGGGTCCACGAAGAAGAAGCCTTGTCTATCCCATCATGGTCATCGCCCACGAAGGACTTGCCTCACTAGCGGTAGATCTTCACGAAGTAGGCAATCTCCTTGCCCTTACAAACTCCTTGGTTCAACTCCACAATCTTGTCGGAGGCTCCCAAGTGACACCTAGCCAATCTAGGAGACACCACTCTCAAAGAAGTAAGAAATGGTGTGTTGATGATGAACTCCTTGCTCTTGTGCTTCAAATGATAGTCTCCCCAACACTCAACTCTCTCTCACAGGATATGGATTTCGTGGAAAGAAGATTTGAGTGGAAAGCAACTTGGGGAAGGCTAGAGATCAAGATTCATATGGTGGGAATGTAATATCTTGGCCTCAACACATGAGTAGGTGGTTCTCTCTCAGAAAATGTGTATTGGAAGTGTAGGTATGTTCTGATGGCTCTCTCCACGAATGAAGAGTGGGTGGAGGGGTATATATAGCCTCCACACAAGAACTAACTGTTACACACAATTTACCAATCTCGGTGAGACCGAATTAAGAAACTCGATCGGACCGATTTAGCAAACCTAGTGACCGTTAGGATTTTCGGTGGGACTGAGATGCAGCTCGGTAGGACTCATATGGTTAGGGTTAGGGCATAACATAATCTCGGCGTGACCGATTACACAAACTCGGTGGGACCGATTTTGGTAATAAGCTAACCAGAGAGTTGGTCAGGTAAACTCGGTGGGACCAATCGCTCATTTCGGTGGGATCGAAATGTTACAAAAGGGAAACAGAGAGTTTACATTGCAATCTCGGTGGGACCGACCGCTCATCTCGGTAGGACTGAAACGTTACGAAGGGAAACAGAGAGATTACAACCCCATCTCGGTGTGACCGAGATCCCTATAGGTGAGACCGATTTGCTTAGGGTTTGTGGCAGTGGCTATGACATCTGAACTCGGTGGCGCCGGATAGAAAGAATCGGTGGGGCCAAGTTTGACTTTTGGTTTAGGTCATATGTGGATGTGGGAAGGTAGTTGAGGGTTTTGGAGCATATCACTAAGCACTATGAAGCAAGAACCTCATCAAGCAACACCTCATCCCTCCTTGATAGTATTGACTTTTCCTATAGACTCAATGTGATCTTGGATCACTAAAATATAAAATGTAGAGTCTTGAGCTTTGAGCTTGAGCCAATATTTTTGTCCTTAGTATTTTGATGGGTCCACTTTCCTCATCCATGCCATGCCATTCATTGAGCTTTTCCTGAAATATTAATCTTGGAATAGCATTAGCTCAATGAGCTATATGTTGTTAGGAATTACCAAAACCACCTAGGGATAGTTGCACTTTCACGTTGCCAAGTCAATCTTCAAAATTAAAGACAATGACTTCATCACCGATGCCGATGCTGATGACTAGGACAACTCCGCTCCCACCTACTGCTTCATGGCACGCGGTGCCAAGGTAAACTCATGCACTACTCACTATCAAACATCCAGTGAAGATGACTCTGATTGTGGTTCCAAACCCAGCTACAAAACACTTGCGAAAATTGCAACTGAACAACAGAAAGCTATGGAGCATATTCAAAAACTCTTAGACAAAAGCGATGACCTGTTAGATGCTGAAATGACTCGATCTCAGTCCTTAATTGAAGACATAAAAAATCTTCATGTTAAGTATGAGGAATTTGAAAGTCGTCATGAAATGCTCTCAACAACTCATGAAAAGCTTTCCTATGATTATCTTCAAAGGAAGCAAGATCTTGAGAAATTGAGAGCGGCTCATGAAGATCTTCAAAAGGAAAACGAGTCGCTTCGCGCCAAACAGATCAGTTCCGCTCAGGAAGGATATGAACCACCATGTCTTAAATGCATTGAGCGTGACAACGCTACTTCTGTTGCTGGATGTTCCACTGTTGCTACTGTTGCAATATCTTCAACTGTTGATGTGGTAACTAACCCCTCTGCTGAGGATGCCACTGCTATTGCTGATGAAAATGCTAGGTTGAAGACATTGCTTGAAACAGGGATGTACAAAAGTCTCAAAGGGCATCAGACACTATGTGATGTCCTCAAAAGACAGATCCTGAACCGAAACCCTAGAAAAGAGGGTATTGGGTTCGAAAGGAAAATGAATGTTGATGGCTCTTACTGGAAACCTGAGCAGTACCCCAAAACCACATGGGTTGCTGCAAAGGAACCTTTAGTGGATTCATCCACCCTATCTGGCTTCACTTGTGCTAATCCCATTGTTATTGATGAATCCTTTGATGCAAACTATAAACTGTTTAAGAATCAGAATGGTGAAGTGTTTGCCAGGTATATTGGTACTAACTGCAGGTATGGGCCACCTATGAAGAAGGTCTAGGTGCCGAAAAAGTGTCTGGAAAATCTTCCTGTGTATGTCGTCATGACACCACAAGTGAAGAAGACAAACCCCAGACCATGGGCTTCATATGATCCGAAGGCTTCATACAGACAGAGGACTCACCTGAGTCGCACTAACGCAAATGTTTTGCAGGGAAACCATACTCAGGCCTACGAATATGAGCACGTTTCATCAAACCGCCATGTTCATAAGACCAAGAACTACTCTGCTTATTCTTATGAGTACTATTGTCCACCTACAAGACTATTTGCTAGGGCTCCAAAGCCAAAGTTCTCAGATGCTGCACTTAGACTCATTGCTTTGAAGCCACCCTTGAAGATGTGGGTGGCTAAGAAAGCTTAACTCTCTTTTGCAGGGAAGGGTCTCCAGCCAAAAATTAAATTCGTCTGAAGCTATTGCTGGGGACCTTAAACATCTTGTAGGGCGCAAGATCAAATGCCCAAATGGTCTTATTATGTATTTTGTTCCTGAGTCGCTTGCTACTTGCCCTATCAGTCCTAACCTCGATCTAAGCTTTCATAATCCACTTGCTCGTCAAATGTTTATGCTTCACAATTCTCTTCGTGAAGCCTATCCCCCTAACTGCACTGTAGGGTATGACACCAGCTGCTTAAAAATGGATTATTGATAGTGGATGTACTAATCACATGACTGGCAAGCGAAATCTTCTCATGGACTCAACCTTACGTCCATCTGACAAGAGTCACATCACATTTGCTGATACTGGTAAAAGCAAGGTATTGGGTCTAGGTAGAGTTGCAACCTCAAGGGATCAGCACATGGATAAAGTGATGCTTGTTGACTTGGTTTCAACTTAATGTCTTTCTCAATGCTTTGCGATTTAAACATGATTGTGATATTTGGAAAATATCGTTGCCTTGTTCTAATGGAATCTGACAAGTCTCTAGTGTTTGAAGGGTATCGGAAAGATGATTTGTACGTGGTAGATTTCTCAGCAGGACCACAGCTTGCCGTATGTCTTCTAGCAAAAGCTTTAGAATGCTGGCTCTGGCATCGGAGGCTAGGGCATGCTGGCATGAGGAACTTGCACACTCTTGCAAAGAAGAAGCATGTCATAGGCATCAAGGGCGTCAAGTTCAAGAAGGATCACTTATGCGGTGCCTGCGAAGCTGGAAAGATGACGAGGGCCAAGCATCCCTCGAAGACAATCATGACAACGACTCAACCCTTCGAACTGCTACACATGGACCTCTTCGGTCCCACTCACTACTCAACTCTTACTACTACTGCTTGTCTCTATGGCTTCATCATTGTTGATGATTATTCAAGATATACATGGGTGCATATAATTCTCTACAAGACTGAAGTGCAAGATGTCTTTAGATGTTTCGCCAATCGAGCCATGAACAACTATGACGTCAAGATCAAGCACATCAGAAGTGACAATGGCACTGAATTCAAGAACACCGGCCTCGACACTTATCTTGATACTTTGGGCATCACTCATGAGTTCTCAGCTCCGTACATGCCACAACAGAATGGCATCGTGGAACGCAAGAACAGAACACTCATTGAGATGGCCCAGGTGATGCTCGATGAATACAAGACTCCAAGAAAGTTCTGGCCTGAAGCCATTGATACTGCATGCCATATCATCAACCATGTTTATCTTCACAAGCTTTTGAACAAAACATCCTATGAGCTCCTCACTGGTAAGAAGCCAAATGTCAGTTACTTCAGAGTAATTGGTGCCAGGTGCTGGATCAAGGATCCACATCACACTTCAAAATTTGCACCGAAAGCACATGAAGGTTTTATGCTTGGATACGGAAAGGATTCGCACTCCTACAGAGTCTTCAACCTCTTTCACTATAAAGTGGTTGAAACTATGGATGTGTGGTTCGATGAGACTAACAGCTCGCAAAGAGAGCACCTGCCAAATGTGCTAGATGAAGTTCCATCCAGTGAATCCATCAAGCTTATGGGAACTGGAAAAATCATACCATCTGAAGCTCAACCTGAAGAGGAACTCATCATCTTTGCACCTGATCAACCTGAAGACAATGCTCAACCTGAAGACAATCCTTCTAACGATGACAATGATCAGCAAGAGCAAAATCTTCGTCCTGTTCATCCTCATGTTGCAAATGAAGTACAGATTGAGAAAATAATTGATATCATCAATGCACCTGGTCCACTCACTCGTTCAGGGGCAACACAACTAGCAAATATTTGTGGACACTTCGCATTCGTCTCAATATCTGAACCCAAGAAAGTTGATGAAGCCTTCATGGAACCTGAATGGATTCAAGCTATGCAAGAAGAGCTTCAACAATTTGAGCTGAATAATGTATCAGAACTGGTCAAGCGTCCTAATCCTCATAAGCACAATATCATTGGCACTAAATGGATATATCACAACAAGCAAGATGAGCATGGTCAAGTTGTCAGAAACAAAGCTCGTCTCGTTGCTCAAGGATACACTCAAGTTGAAGGAATTGACTTCGATGAAACATTTGCTCCTGTGGCTAGGCTTGAAGCTGTACGCATACTGCTAGCCTATGCAAATCATCATAACATCCTTCTATATCAAATGGATGTGAAGAGCTCTTTTCTCAATGGCAAGATTGAAAAGAAGTGTATGTTGCACAACCGCCTGGATTTGAAGATCCAAAACATCCTGACATGGTTTATAAGCTCAACAAGGCACTGTATGGCCTCAAACAAGCCCCTCGTGCTTGGTATGACACACTCAAGGACTTCCTGAAGAGCAAAGGCTTCAAACCTGGTTCTTTGGATCCCACACTCTTCATGAAGACATATGATGGTCAACTGTTTGTGTGCCAAATATATGTGGATGACATTATCTTTGGCTGCACCAACCAGAAATACAGTGATGAGTTTGGATATATGATGCAAGAGCAATATCAGATGTCCATGATGGGTGAGCTAAAGTTCTTCCTTGGTCTTCAAATACGAGAGCAACGCAACGACATCTTCATATCTCAAGAGAAATACCTCAAAGATTGCCTGAAGAAGTTTGGAATGCAAGACTACAAAGGTTACACGACGCCAATGCCAGCTAAACAACATCTGGGTCCTGACGACAATGGTAAAGAGTTCGATCAAAAGGTATACCGCTCCATGATTGGTTCTTTGCTTTATTTATGTGCATCTAGGCCAGATATCATGCTTAGTGTTTGCATGTGTGCCCGATTCCAAGCGGCACCAAAGGAATCGCATCACTTAGCTGTGAAGCGAATTCTTCGATATTTGGCTCACACCCCAACACTAGGATTATGGTATCCAAAGGGCTCAGAGTTTGATCTAGTTGGATTCTCGGATGCTGATTATGCTGGTGACAAGGTGGATCGCAAGTCTACATCAGGCACATGTCACTTTCTGGGACGATCACTTGTATGTTGGTCTTCAAAGAAGCAGAACTGTGTTTCTCTCTCCACTGCTGAATCTTGCTGCGCTCAGCTTCTACGGATGAAGCAAACACTCAAAGACTATGGCATTCATCTGAAGCAAGTGCCACTCTATTGCGACAACGAAAGTGCCATCAAGATTGCTAACAACCCAGTTCAGCACTCAAAGACAAAGCACATTGAAATTCGTCATCACTTTCTCAGAGATCGTGTCATGAAGGAAGATATTGATATCATACACATCAACACTGAAGAGCAACTGGTAGATATCTTCACAAAGCCCTTGGATGAGAAAAGGTTTTGCAAGTTACGGTGTGAGCTAAATATCTTGGAATCCTCAAATTTTCTGTGATCAGGCACACATCCTAACACTTATGCATGTTGATGACTTAGATGTGCAACACACGAAGTAAAGTATGTCTTAAATCAATGAAGACTTACATTCTGAGTGTGAATACATTAATGTGGAATTTGACTTTGGAGCGCCACGATAATTGTGCGCCGAGTCTGGGTCTAATACATCCTATACGGTGGGTAACACCACCACCAAATTCTTCCCTTAGAAGTGTTTTTCTCATGGCGTTACATTTGCAAAGTCTTCGCATTTTGTTTGTCTTCAATGTTAACATGGCCTCATATTTATCTTCAATGTACTGATTTAGTTTCTGTCCTCTACAACATTCACTTATAGCTATGTCTTCACGTTGAATCTTTTGAACTAAGTGAATGTGACCGGACCCTAACCTTTCTATGCTTCCGTCTTAAGTCTATCTATCCAAATCATATGCATTCTATTGAAACTGTCAAATCGTCTTCTCTGCGTCCTTGTCAGCAGAAGACACAGAGACAAACATTAATCTATTTTCAATGCTCAATCCTTTTTGCCTGAAACCCAGAGAAGTGGGAACGACCACCCGACAATCTAGGCGTGCGTGGGAACGTGGAACAACCTCCAATGTGTTGCATGATCGCCACGTGTCCTTCAGATGTGAACCACCAGGGGCACCTGCGTAATAACGTTGTGCCGTCCCTGTCTCTATAAATACACGCCTCACCCCAGTCATTATCTCTTCTTCCACTCTCGCACAAACCCTAGCGCTACCTATAGCACTCGACAACGCCAGCGACGAAGCGCTTAGCTGCCGCGACCTCACCGACGCCATCCTCACACCGGCCGCAGACATCGCCTTCTCTGTCGTCGCCATAGGTGTCCTCCGTCGCCAAGTTAGGGCACGAAAGATCGAACTGCTCTTGATAACCCACAAGTATAGGGGATCCCAACAGTTTTCGATAAGAAAGAGTGTCGAACCCAACGAGGAGCTAAAGGTAGAACAAATATCCCCTCAAGTTCTATCGACCACCGATACAACTCTACGCACGCTTGACGTTCGCTTTACCTAGAACAAGTATGAAACTAGAAGTACTTTGTAGGTGTTGTTGGATAGATTTGCAAGATAATAAAGAGTACATAAATAAGAAGTAGGGGCTGTTTAGATAAAGAAACAATAAAGTAAATATAGCGAGTGTGGAAAAGTGGTGGTAGGAGTTGCGAAATTGCCCCTTAAGAAATTGACTACTTTACTAGACCGATAGCAAGTATTATGTGGGAGAGGCCACTGCTAGCATGTCATCCCTGACTTGGAATTCTATGCACTTATGATTGGAACTATTAGCAAGCATCCGCAACTACTAATGTTCATTAAGGTAAAACCCAACCATAGCATTAAGATATATTGGTCCCCCTTCAATCCCGTATGCATCAATTTCTATGCTAGGTTGAAGCTTCGGTCACTCTTGCCCTCCAATACATAGTCCTATCAACATACAACTAGCCCTAGGGTGTGATCCACGCGCGCAATCATATGATGGTCACCAAAGGACAGCAACATAACCACAAGAAAATTAAATCAATCATAGCCATTCATCAACCACCGATAGGACAACGAAAATCTACTCAGACATCATAGGATGGCAACACATCATTGGATAATAATATGAAGCATAAAGAACCATGTTCAAGTATAGGGTACAGTGGGTTGCGGGAGAGTGGACCACTGTAGATAGAGGGGGGAAGGTGATGTTGATGTTGGTGAAGATGGCGGAGGTGTTGGTGTAGATCGCGGTGATGATGATGGCCCTGGTGGCACTCCGGTGCCACCGGAAGCGAGGGGGAGAGAGCCCCCCTCCTTCTTCTTCTTCCTTGACCTCCTCCCTAGATGGGAGAAGGGTTTCCCCTCTGGTCCATGGCCTCCATGGCACGGGAGGGGCGAGAGCCCCTCCGAGATTGGATCTGTCTCTCTGTCTTTCTCTGTTTTTGCGTTATGTTCTGGCTCTATTTCACCATTTCATATATATATGGAGATCCGTAACTCCGATTGGCCTGAAACCTTCACCATGATTTTTTTTCCGAATATTAGCTTTCTTGCGGCAAAAGAAGAGCGTCAACCGCCTTACGATGGGCTCATGAGGGTAGGGGGCGCGCCCTAGGGGGGGGGGCGCCCCCTGCCTCGTGACCACCTCGGGCACTGGTTTGCATTGATTTTCCTTCCGAATTTCCATATTTTCCAAAAATAAGCTCCTTCCGTTTTTATCCCGTTTGGACTCCGTTTGATATGGATATTTTGCGAAACCAAAAACATGCAATAGACAGGAACTGGCACTGGGCACTGGATCAATATGTTAGTCCCAAAAATAGTATAAAAAGTTGCCAAAAGTATATGAAAGTTGTAGAATATTGGCATGGAACAATCAAAAATTATAGATACGACGGAGACATATCAGCATCCCCAAGCTTAATTCCTGCTCGTCCTCGAGTAGGTAAATGATAAAAAAGATAATTTTTGATGTGGAATGCTACCTAGCATAATCTTGATCACATATCTAATCATGGCATGAATATTAAGACACGAGTGATTTAAAGCAATAGTCTATCATTTGACATAAAAACAATAATACTTCAAGCCTACTAATAAAGCAATCATGTCTTTTCAAAATAACATGGCCAAAGAAAGTTATCCCTACAAAATCATATAGTCTGGCTATCCTCCATCTTCACCACACAAAATATTCAAATCATGCACAACCCCGATGACAAGCTAAGCAATTGTTTCATACTTTTGACGTTCTCAAACCTTTTCAACTTTCACGCAATACATGAGCGTGAGCCATGGACATAACACTATAGGTGGAATAGAATATGATGGTGGAGGAGACAAAAAGGAGAAGATAGTCTCACATCACCTAGGCGTATCAACGGCCTATGGAGATGCCCATCAATAGATATCAATGTGAGTGAGTAGGGATTGCCATGCAACGGATGCACTAGAGCTATAAGTGTATGAAAGCTCTAACTGAAACTAAGTGGGTGTGCATCCAACTTGCTTGCTCATGAAGACCTCATGCATTTGAGGAAGCCCATCATCGGAATATACAAGCCAAGTTCTATAATGAAAATCCCCACTAGTATATGAAAGTGATAACTCAAGAGACTCTCTATATGAAGAACATGGTGCTACTTTGGAGCACAAGTGTGGAAAAAGGATAGTAGCATTGCCCCTTCTCTCTTTTTCTCTCATTTTTTTGTTTTCTTTTCTTTTTTTTCTCTTTTTTGGGCCGTCTCCTTTTTTGGCCTTTCTCTCTTTTTTATTTTATTTATTTATTTATTTTTCGTCCCGAGTCTCATCCCGACTTGTGGGGGAATCATAGTCTCCATCATCCTTTCCTCACTGGGGCAATGCTCTAATAATGATAATCATCACACTTTTATTTACTTACAACTCGATATCTAGAACAAAGATATGACTCTACATGAATGCCTCCACCGGTGTACCGGGATGTGCAATGATCTAGCGTAGCAATGACATCAAAAAATGGACAAGCCATGAAAACATCGTGCTAGCTATCTTACGATCATGCAAACCAATATGACAATGAATGCTCAAGTCATGTATATGATGATGATGAAAGTTGCATGGCAATATATCTCGCAATGGCTATGGAAATGTCATGATAGGTAGGTATGGTGGCTGTTTTGAGGAAGGTATATGGTGGGTTTATGGTACCGGCGAAAGTTGCGATACTAGAGAGGCTAGCAATGGTGGAAGGGTGAGAGTGCGTATAATTCATGGAATCAACATTAGTCATAAAGAACTCACATACTTATTGCAAAAATATATTAGTCATCGAAACAAAGTACTATGGATGCTCCTAGGGGGATAGATTGGTAGGAAAAGACCATCGCTCGTCCCCGACCGCCACTCATAAGGAAGACAATCAATAAATAAATCATGCTCCGACTTCGTTACATAACGGTTCACCATACGTGCATGCTACGGGAATCAAAAACCTCAACACAAGTATTTCTATAATCCACAACTACCCATTAGCATGACTCCAATATCACCATATTTATATCGCAAAACTATTGCAAGGAATCAAACATATCATATTCAACGATCTACAAGTTTATGTAGGATTTTATGACTAACCATGTGAATGACCAGTTCCTGTCATCTCTCTAAATAGATATAAATGAAGCAAGAGAGTTTAATTCTTTCTACAAAAGATATGCCCATGCTCTAACAAATATAAGTGAAGCAAAAGAGCATTCTACAAATGGCGGTTTTCTAAGTAAAGAGAAACAGGCAATCCAAACTTCAAATGATATAAGTGAAGCACATGAAGCATTCTATAAAGCCATACTCAAAAGATATAAGTGAAGTGCAATGAGCATTCTATAAATCAACCAAGGACTATCTCATACCAGCATGGTGCATAAAAAGAAAAAGAAAAACCTAAATGCAAACGACGCTCCAAGACTTGCACATATCGCATGAACGAAACGAATCCGAAAACATACCGATATTTGTTGAAGAAAGAGGGGATGCCTCCCCAGCATCCCCATGCTTAGACGCTTGAGTCTCCTTGAATATTTACTTGGGGTGCCTCGGGCATCCCCAAGCTTGAGCTCTTGCCTCTCTTCCTTCTTCTCACATCGAGACCTTCTCAATCATCGAACACTTCATCCACACAAAACTTCAACAGAAAACTCGGTAAGATCCGTTAGTATAATAAAGCAAATCACTACTCTAAGTACTGTTTCAAACCAATTCATATTTTGTTTTTGCATTGTGTCTACTGTAATATTACTTTTTCATGGCTTAATCCACTGATATAAATTGACAGTTTCATCGAAACAAGCAAACTATGCATCAAAAATAGAATCTGTCTAAAACAGAACAGTCTGTAATAATCTGAACATTCACCATACTTCTGATACTTTAAAAATTCTACCAAACTTAGGAAAAATAAAAACTTTGTCTAGGAAGACAGTGCAAAAAGAATCAGAACGATTTGATGTTCCAGCTAAAAATGTAAAATCGCGCACTACAGTCAAAGTTTCTGTCCTGCACCGTACAAACCATCAAGCAAATGTAAACATCCTAAAGGCAAACCTTGGCACATTATTTTTATAATACAATGGAATTGTACAAGGGGATAATTATTTTTATTGAAAAGTTTCTGTAATCAAGATTCACAAAGTTGTGTGAGCATGAACAAAGTTCAAGGAGCTCTCCCACTTCAACAGTGCTTGTCTTTCTCACTTTCACTTTCCTTTTTGAAAATTTTTGGGTTCCCCTCTTTATTTTTGTTGTTTTTAAAACTATATTAAAGCACTCAACAGAAATAAATGACCTCTAAAACTTACGGGTTGTCTCCCTGGCAGCGCTTTCTTTAAAGCCATTAAGCTAGGCATATAGTGCTTAAGTAGTGAATCCACCCGGATCCCAAGGTATATCAAAGCCAATTTTAATTAACAATGATTTGTAATTTAGTAGTGAGCACAAGGTAACATATATCATGTAATGACGAAGTCTAACTCTCTTCCTATGCATCGGCATGTCATAAAAGAACAATTCATGCACACATAGTAAAGGCCAATGCATAGTATAAGCAGTTTCTTGCAATTTTATCGTATTGGAAACATAGAGAGGTGAAGATATAGTTCCCCTCTCGTAATAATTGCAAGTAGGAGCAGTAAGCATATGCATATTATATTAATAAACATCATCATGTGTAGTAATAAAACGCAACCCATCAATGTAATCCTTAATAAGGGCAAACTTCTCCAATATAGTGTAGTCGGGAGAATTCAAAAAGATAATATGACTATCATGCATGGGTGCAATAGCAACAATTTCATGTTTAACAAAAGGAACTATAGCAAGTTCATCTCCATAAGCATCATTCATATTGGCATCTTGGCCACAAGCATAGCAAGCATCATCAAAAAGGGATATTTCAAGAGAATCAATGGGATCATAACAGTCATCATAGCAATCATCCTTCGGTAAGCACGAAGGGGAATTAAACAATGTATGAGTTGAAGATTTACTCTCATTAGAAGGTGGGCACGGGTGATCAATCCGCTCTTCCTCCTTTTGTTCTTCGCTCTCCTCATCATCTTTTTCATCCAATGAGCTCACAGTTTCATCAATTTCTTCTTCCATAGACTCCTGCAAAATATTAGTCTCTTCTTGGACAACGGAGTAGTCCTCAATATATAGTTTAACATAGGTATTAGAAGCATAATTATCATGGCAATATTTAAGAATAGCAAAATTTTCAGATTTGTGAAAATTAGCATCATACTTTTCAATCAAAGAAGCAATTTCATAAGCACCCTCAAAAGCAACAAATTCTTCAATTTGTTGAACATCAAAGTAACTATAAACACCTTTAGCATAAGAAGATAAGATTCCATTATCAATAAACTCACATTGGTAGGGATGGTGTTTCTTAGGGTTTTCAGAACAACAAGTAAAATCATATAATTCACATAAATTCCAAGCATAGCATTGCAAACGTTGAATTTGACTCCATAATAATTTCCCTTTTTTAGATATACGGTGTCACACATAACAAGCATGCTCATCTAAAGGTTTGCCCTCAAGTAATCTAGTTGGGGTTTCGGCATGAGCACAAAGGGATCGAAGATGATCCAAGTAATAAGCTTCAGCAGTGTGATAGATTTTGAGTGGTTCTTCAACCATTGGTTCAGTAGGTACAACTAATTTGTTTGGTATTTTGCGTTTCTTACCCATAACTAAAGATAGAAAACAACTAAGAACAGCAAATAAAAATTACTTAGTGATAAAGCAAACAAGCACACACGAGAATAATCACCCCACGCTATTGCTCCCCAGCAACAGCGCCAGAAAAAGGTCTTGATAACCCACAAGTATAGGGGATCGCAATAGTTTTCGATAAGTAAGAGTGTCGAACCCAACGAGGAGCTAAAGGTAGAACAAATATTCCCTCAAGTTCTATCGACCACCGATACAACTCTACGCACGCTTGACGTTCGCTTTACCTAGAACAAGTATGAAACTAGAAGTACTTTGTAGGTGTTGTTGGATAGGTTTGCAAGATAATAAATAGTACGTAAGTAAAAAGTAGGGGTTGTTTAGATAAAGAAACAATAAAGTAAATATAGCGAGTGTGAAAAGTGGTGGTAGGAGTTGCGAAATTGCCCCTTAAGCAATTGACTACTTTACTAGACCGATAGCAAGTATTATGTGGGAGAGGCCACTGCTAGCATGTCATCCCTGACTTGGAATTCTATGCACTTATGATTGGAACTATTAGCAAGCATCCGCAACTACTAATGTTCATTAAGGTAAAACCCAACCATAGCATTAAGATATATTGGTCCCCCTTCAATCTCGTATGCATCAATTTCTATGCTAGGTTGAAGCCTCTGCCACTCTTGCCCTCCAATACATAGTCCTATCAACATACAACTACCCCTAGGGTGTGATCCACGCGCGCAATCATATGATGGGCACCAAAGGACAACAACATAACCACAAGCAAATTAAATCGATGATAGCAATTCATCAACCACCGATAGAACAACGAAAATCTACTCAGACATCATAGGATGGCAACACATCATTGGATAATAATATGAAGCATACACCATGTTCAAGTAGAGGGTACATCGGGTTGCGGGAGAGTGGACCGCTATAGATAGAGGGGGGAAGGTGATGGATATGTTGGTGAAGATGGCGAAGGTGTTGGTGTAGATCGTGCTGATGATGATGGCCCCCGGTGGCACTCCGGTGCCACCGGAAGCGAGGGGGAGAGAGCCCCCCTCCTTCTTCTTCTTCCTTGACCTCCTCCCTAGATGGGAGAAGGGTTTCCCCTCTGGTCCATGGCCTCCATGGCACGGGAGGGACGAGAGCCCCTCCGAGATTGGATATGTCTCTCTGTCTCTCTCTCTGTCTCTCTCTGTTTCTGTGTTCTGTTCTGGCTCTGTTTCACCGTTTCGTATATATATGGAGATCCGTAACTCCGATTGGCATGAAACCTTCGCCGTGATTTTTTGCCGAATATTAGCTTCCTTGCAGCAAAATAAGAGCGTCAACCACCTTACGGTGGGCTCACGAGGGTAGGGGGCGCGCCCTAGGGGGGCACGCCCCCTGCCTCGTGACCACCTCGGGCACTTGTTTGCGTTGATTTTCCTTCCGAATTTTCCATATTTTCCAAAAATAAGCTCCGTCCATTTTTATCCCGTTTGGACTCCGTTTGATATGGATATTCTGCGAAACCAAAAACATGCAACAGACAGGAACTGGCACTGGGCACTGGATCAATATGTTAGTCCCAAAAATAGTATAAAAAGTTGCCAAAAGTATATGAAAGTTGTAGAATATTGGCATGGAACAATCAAAAATTATAGATACGACGGGGACGTATCAACTGCTCGGCCTCCTCTCCCACTCTGTCTAGCAGTTCCTCGTGTGGTAAATAAAACCTCCTTTTTACAGTCTTTTTGATCCGATAGATTCATCCTTTTCAACCACAAGTGGTTTCTATTCCCACAAGTTGCATCTATCTCATTCTGCATCTCATAGCATGCCTAGTATGTTCACTTATGCTTCACAAAGTAGTTAGATTCCTCACTTGTACTTATTTTCTTGGATTCGTACAAATCTGGAACCAACTCTCTACATATGAGTGACTGTCTTTGCACTATGAGGTCAATGTCTTCTAAACTGATTTATCTTCAAAATCTTCTGAGAATGCATATGACCTCTTCCCCTTCCCTCGCACCTTTAATGCTGTCACAGGTACATGTCCGTGGGAGAATCCCTTGGTTCTCATAATCTGCATTCATTTGTAGAGTTCTTATAGCATCATATAAATTCTCCTGAAGCCAGTTCTCGTCATGGCTTGCGTCACGGGTTCCTCGCGAGGTACCCCTGCCTTGATCTCTCTGCCTCCTCGCGAGCCTGCGTGATGAGGCTGCCTCTGATGAAGCTTCTTGTCGTCCGCCCCACGAGGCTTGGCCCCTCGCGAGCTGTGCTGATGAAGATGGGCCGCGCTGGCCCCCCCCCCTTGAGCCACGCCACAGGCCGCAGGCTGGCAAGTCTGGGGACCACCGTTCCCAGAACGCCGACAGTAGCCCCCGGGCCCAAGGCGTGCCTGGGCTTGACCTAGCAGGAAAGCGGAGGGGCAAGCGCGAAGCGCCGCAGGCCCCAACAGTCTGCGGCCTTGGGCGCCGCGTGGCAATTGATTGGACATGGGCGTCTGCGCTACCCACGACGCCTCGGCAACTGCCCATCTGACAAAAGAGGTGCCCGGATCAGACTTACGTGCTTTGTTCTCCAGATACCCTTTCTCACTTTCCTCCTTCTTGCTTCTGAAATCCTCCAGATCTGTCTCAATCCTTCTCATCTGGCACGCCATGGCGCCTCGCAAGTCCCTAACCGAGGCCTGGTACTCGTCGGCCATGGATTCCCCGAACCTGTCGGAGAAGAACCTCGCCCTTACGCGCCTGATGACGGTGGCGCAAGGAAGCAAGGGGACGACTGTGCTCAAGGCCGGCTCCGACCAGCCTGAAGCCAAGGGGAGCACCTTCTATCCGCTCTTTGTGAGCGCCATTGTCGCCGGTCTGGTGCCTCCTTTCTCTAAGTTCTTCTTTGGTGTTCTCCGCCAGTATAACTTGCAGGCTCTGCACCTCCACCCCAACTCTGTTCTTCTCCTGGCGATCTTTGCCTACTACTGTGAGGCTCATGTCGGGGTAAAGCCCTCGGTGGCCTTGCTACGCCACTACTTTTCCCTCCGGGTTTCTGGTGTCCATGTCTCCGCATGTGCGAGCTTCATCGCGTACTCCAATTCCAATGCCATCTCGAAGCCTGGGAAGAGGATCGAAGGCTTCCGGAGCAAGTGGGTCATGGTGGACGTTGGGCGTCTCCACCCCCGTCTGGTACTGCCTACGGGGCAGCCCAAGGCCATCGACGCATGGTCCCGCGCGGAGCTTGTCGACCCCCGTGCGAGGGCGGTGCTGAAGAGGATGGACGCGGACCTGAGGCCAAGCAACTTGGGGGCGGCGAAGCTGACCGGAGCCACGCTCCTGAGGGAGTTCTTGGAGCACCGGGTGGCTCCATTCCAGGAGCACTTGCTCCCGTTGTGGAGGCTTGGGGAAGCGGACGCCGCCTTGCGCCTGAGCTTGGAGGCCCTGACCGACGAGAATCTGGTCGCGGCCCTCCATTCCTTGGTTGGGGGAGACGTGGCGAAGCCGGTGGGCACCCCCGTCCCCCTGTTCCTTCGCGACGACTGGGAGCAGGTGGTGAACGCCATGCCCACCTTCAACGGTGAGGGGCTGGTGCCTGTGGTAGCTCCCGAGGATCTTGCGCGCTGGCGATGATGGACGTGTCCTCCGGTAGCTCCAGCGAGAGTGAGGAGGAAGAAGAGGCGGAGGAGGAAGAGTCCGTCTTCGAGGCGACTGGCGAGGAGTCGGGGGAGTCCTTCCCTCGGCTCAGGTCTCGGGCCCCCCGCTCCATGCCGGATGACGATGATGCCGGTGCCGGGCAAGGAGGGGAGGACTCTCCCTTGGTCACAAGGGCAGGTCGGAGCTGGTTCCCCCAGGGCCCGCTCCGATCCCTGGGCGGTCTGAGGCCAGCCCCAGCCCTCCCGATGTGGCTTCTGCTTCTGGGCCTCCCGAGGCTGACCCAAGCTGCAGGCTCTAGGGCTTGAAGTTCGGCCAGAAGTTTCTTGGGTCCGCGAGCAATGACCAGTAAGTGCTTGATTCCCACTTTGCCTGGTTTCTGCCGCCAAGGCTTAACGTCCATATTCTCTTGTCAGGCCGGCGCCTGCGGCGAAGAAGTTGAGAGGGGCTTCTGCGGCTCCGCTTGGTTCGGGTCCATCTGCCGGGGCGGTGCCTTCGTCCGCTGGGGAGGAAGATGGCGCGACTCGCGCCTCCCTGGTCCGATCGTCCTCACGAGGCCGACTGGGACACCTTGGCGAGGAGTCAGCCCCCGTGGCCCCGCTGACCCTGGAGTCGACTGCGCTCGATCCTGCAACCGGGGCGTCCAAGGCCCAGGGGGTTCCTTCCGCCAAGCCGTGATCACGCCGCCGTCTTCTTCGCCCGCTCCGCCGGTTCCTACTTCTTCTGCTTCCTCTATCGCCGTCCTAGACCAGGTCGCCAGCGAACTGAGCCAGCTGCGAGAGGATGTTCTGAGCGCGGACCCTCGCCTAGCGGCCGGGCGCCTGGAGCTAGCTTCTGGCTGGGCCCATTCTGCTGCCTCTGTCTGAGCAGCGCTGAGCCAGGCCGTGGCGGCCTCCGATGGGGAGAAGCAGGCCGCCAACCAAGCCAAGGCCGCCCGCGATGCTGCCTTGGGCGATGCTGCGGCTGCCAAGGCTCGCTGCAAGGAGCTGGAGGTCGAGCTGCAAGGCCTGCGCGACGAGCTTGCCAAGGAGGTCCACGGCCGCCAGGAGAAAGAGAAGGAGATGAGGGTTCAGGAGGCTGCCGTCAAGGACCAGGACGCCAAGCTCGACGACCGCCATGGCGAACTGGAGACGCTGGAGCGGTCGCTGTAGGCGGAGAGGGCCGAGCTGGACGCCAAGGCGAAGGTCCTGGCGGAGGATCGGGTGGCCTTCGCGAAGATGGAGAAGAGGGATCGTGCCGCACTGAAAACGCTTTACGAGAGCGGCTTGGAGGAGCCGCTGGCCGGCGCGAAGGACGGCCCCGCTGAGCTGCTTCCCTTCCTGGTCCGCGCGCTTGAAGATGTCATAGAGGGCCTTGGCCCCACAGCCGAGGCCGAGGCGCGCGCCCTGTCTACGGCGGCGCTGACGTGTGTCCTCAGCCACGTCTACCTGCGACCCCAACGTCGACCTCGACGGCCTGCTGGAGCCCGTGAGCGGTGACCTTGCCACCGCTGCCGCTGAGGTCGTGGAAGGCCGAGCCGAAGCTTTGCTGGGAAGGTTCCACCCCTTTAGCATCTTGCCCGGGCGCGGTGCCGCCAGCTCCGCGGCCCCAGGAAGCGACGCCACTGGAGAGTGATCCCTTCGCGGCTTCTGTCGTGTTTTTATTCCTACAACATGCACCATGCCTCGCGGAGGCGTTTAGACTTGTGTTTGACGTCGTGAAACAATCTATGGCTTGTAATATTTGCTTTGAATTTCCTGGAATTTGCATTTTTCTCCCCCACTTGCTCGCGCTCTACGTCGGCAGGGCCCGGCCCCGCGCATACCTCACCCAGCATTAGCCCCGACCGGAAACCAGGAAGGGACTAAGGAGTGAGGGGCTACGTGGCAAGTTAGGCTCCTGAGTCGCGATGCTCAGGAGTCCCCCTTGACGCACAAGCAACAATTAGGAAAGGGGGGAACGAGGAGTGGATTGATCGTTCTGCGTCGCCAGGGCCCAGCCCCGCGCGTACCTCACCCAACGTTAGCCCCGACCGGAAACCAGGATGGGACTAAGGAGTGAGGGGCTACGGGGCAAGTTAGGCTCCTGAGTCGCGATGCTCAAGAGCCCCCCTTGACGTTCAAACGGGTTTCCATACCTTGGCTCCGCTCGGGGAGGGGCGCGTGACGACCAGGTCCGGGGGACCTGGCTGGGTGGCGTGCGCTCGGGCGAGGCCCGGGCGTAGCCCCCGTGTCGAGCCCCCTCGCGCGGTGCTCCCGAGGGGAGGCATTGCGATGGTGCCGGACACTGAGCTCTGGGCTCCCTAAGGTTGGTACGGCCGGAGGCCGCCCTCAGTTGTTTATCACCAGCGCAGAGCATAGCACTTCCGTATGTGTACGGGCATAGCCGCTCCTCGACAGTGTCGTCAGCCAACACGGAGCATGGTGCTTCCACTAGTACGTGGGAGGGGGCTCCCCTCCGGAAGGAGCCCCCGGGGCGTGTACAGCCCCGCTGAGATAGTCCTGGATTAGGGGGTGTTCGGATAGCCGGACTATACCTTCAGCCGGACTCCTGGACTATGAAGATACAAGATTAAAGACTCCGTCCCGTGTCCAGAAGGGACTTTCCTTGGCGTGGAAGGCAAGCTTGGCGATACGGATATGAAGATCTCCTACCATTGTAACCGACTTTGTGTAACCCTAACCCTCTCCGGTGTCTATATAAACCGGAGGGTTTTAGTCCGTAGGACAACATACACAACAACAATCATACCATAGGCTAGCTTCTAGGGTTTAGCCTCTCCGATCTCGTGGTAGATCTACTCTTGTACTACCCATATCATCAATATTAATCAAGCAGGACATAGGGTTTTACCTCCATCGAGAGGGCCCGAACCTGGGTAAAACTTCGTGTCCCTTGCCTCCTGTTGCCATCCGACCTAGACGCACAGTTCGGGACCCCCTACCCGAGATCCGCCGGTTTTGACACCGACATTGGTGCTTTCATTGAGAGTTCCTCTGTGTCGTCGCCATCAGGAAGGATTCCTCGCCCCGTCTTTAAAGACGGCACCGTTGCTAAGGGAGCTTTGGTTGTCGGCCAAACCCTCCGGCTAGGTGGTTTTCTTATGACCGCCTGTTCGGCTTCTGCGCCGACGATGACCTCTCGAGCCATCGAAAACAATCTTCATGTCAGCTCGGAACTCGCCGAGCAGTTAGATCCAATGGAGCTCTCCTCCATAAACGAGCTCTTGGATCGCTTCGCCGCCCTGGGAGTCGCTATGGATTACGACCATATTGGGCCTAAACCCGATATGAGAGAGATTAACTCTCCCCAAGTCACCCATCACGTTGCCGTGGTAGAGGGACAATGTGGCGACCCTTCATCTATCTTAAGGACTCGCTACGTCCGGATTCCCGATCCCTCCAAGCCGGATACCCGCGGAGGGGAGGATATCACTCAAGACTTGAATTTAGAGTCAACGACGGGCTGGATTCATTGGACAACATCCAGGAATCCAAATTTTTGAGTTCAGAAATTCCTCGACCTCTGAGCCTTAGATGGGGTGAGGCTTCGGATTTAATTCCACCCACCCACCCCAACATAAGCGATCTATCCAAAATCAGGCAAGAACCCGATGAAACAGTACATCATTACTGGGCCAGATTCCTCCTGGTTAAGAATAGGCTAAGGGACTACCGCGAGGAAGACGCAATCTCAATCTTCTGCAATAATTGCACGGACAAGGGAATACTCAACGCCATAAGTCGCCGTGATATTACACGCTTCGCGGACTTGGCGTCCATAGTACAAAAGTACTGTGCGATGGAAAGCGCCTAGAAAACCGAAATAAAATTTTGGGACAATCCGGCCCTGAATACAAACCCAGTCCGAAATAAAAGGGTGCATCATCACCAGTCACCCGGGTCAAGCACTAAAAAGCAAAAACCCTCTACATGGCATGGAACCGTACTGGAAGGATGGCTTAATGGACCCTCTAAAATTCACAGTACAGAGGACGCCACACCAACTCACAGCCTCAGAGCATGTTGGATACTCCGGCAGGTGGCCAAAATTGGCGAAAATCTCCTAATTCCGGAGGCCACAGAAAGCCACCCCAGAGACACCAATACAGTATTAACAGTCTTCGAGACTTTCGCATTAAATAATATGCGAAAAAGGACACTCCGCAGCCTTGCCGAAGTCTACCAAGTAGCAACAATAAACCCATGGAGTGACACGGCTATTACCTTTAACGTCAGTGATGAACCTAAATTCCGAATAGCCCGAGCACCAGCCGCATTGGTCCTCAGTCCAATAGTGGACGGCTTTCGTCTTACCAAGGTACTCATGGACGGCAGAAGTGGATTGAACCTCATTTATGAGGAGACTCTTCAAAAAATGGAAATAGACTGGAACCGCATGAGCGAAGCAGCACAACCTTTAGAGGAGTAATCCCCAGTCGGGAAGCGCGTTGTACAGGAAAAATCACACTAGATGTGGTGTTCGGCACGCGGATAATTACAGGTCCGAAGAGGTCACGTTTCAGATGGATCCATTCAGCAGTGGTTATCACGCTCTGCTAGGGCGGGAAGCGTTTACAATCTTCCAGGCAATACCCCATTACGGGTACATGAAGCTCAAGATGCCCAGGCCTAACAGGATCATCACTCTCGCTAGCGATCCGGACATAGCACTCCGCGCCGAAAACAAGACAGCCGCACTGGCCCTCGAGGCACTATCCGAAGCCCTAGCGGCTGAGGAGCTGACTGCGCTGCGCTCTACGGTGAATAGGGACGATGTGGTACTCGACAAAAGATCCAAGTCCACCTCCTTTAAACCGGCGGACAAAATAGTCAAATTCCAAGTCCATCCAACAGACCCCAATAAAACAGCTTCCATCGGTGCATAGTTGAACCCTGATGTCGACGCCGCACTGTGAGAGTTCCTACGAGAGAACTGGGACATTTTCGCCTGGCACCCTTCAGACATGCCAGGAATCCCATGCAGGCTGGCCGAGCACAGCTTAAATATCCAAACAGGATTCAAACCTGTCAAACAGGCTCTTCGGCGTTTTTCCGAACCTAAGAGACAAGCCATGGGAGAGGAGCTAGCAAAGCTATTGGAGGCCGGATTCATCAGAGATATAAAACATCCGGACTGGCTAGAAAACCTGGTGATGGTACCAAAGAAGGAAAAATCCTGGCGCCTGTGTGTTGATTTTAAAGACCTTAACAAGGCTTGCCCAAAGGATCCCTTCCCCCTCCCCCGCATCGATCAAATTATCGACGCTACCGCAGGACACGATTCGTTGTGTTTCCTCGATGCATATTCCGTCTACCATCAAATCAAGATGGCAGAACCAGACCAAGCCGCAATGGCATTTATCACACCATACGGCCCATTCTGCTTCAACACGATGCCCTTCGGGCTCAAAAATGCCGGCGCAACATATCAGCGCATGATTCAGACATGTCTGGCAAGCTAGATCGGCAAAACAGTGGAGGCATATGTAGATGATGTGGTCGTCAAAACAAGACATGTTGAATCTCTAGTAGACGACTTGAGGCTCACATTTGATAACCTCCGTACATACGACATCAAGCTCAACCCGGTAAAATGCGTTTTCGGCATTCTAGCCGGAAAGCATTTGGGCTTCATTGTATCCGGTAGAGGAATTGAAGTAAATCCAGCCAAGATCCGAGCTTTGTCGCAACTGGATATCCCAAAGGACCTCACAAATACAAAAGTTAACCGGATCCGTGGCGGCTCTAAGCCGCTTTATCTCCCGCTTGGGAGAAAAGGCCCTACCCCTTTACCGCCTCCTTCGGCGCACCGAACACTTCAAATGGACGGATGCAGCCACGACCGGACTCGACAAAATAAAAGCCATACTGGCAACAAACCCAGTCCTGGCCGCGCCAAACATTGACGAACCAATGCTATTATACATTGCAGCAACACATCAGGTTGTAAGCGCAGTGCTCGTCGTCGAATGAGAAGCGGACGGACACAAATTCCCCCTTCAAAAGCCGGTCTATTATGTGTCCACTGTCCTCACTCCCTGCAAATCACGGTACCCGCATTATCAAAAGATTGCGTACGCGGTATTCATGGCATCCCGTAAGCTACGACACTACTTTCAAGAGTGTTCAATAATAGTAGCCTCGGAAGTACCACTTAACGATATTATAAAACAACCGTGACGCAATGGGCCGGATTGCAAAATGGGCCATTGAGCTCCTCCCGTTCGACATAACTTATAAGCCACGGCGAGCCATCAAGTCGCAAGTCTTGGCCGACTTCGTCGCAGAATGGGCGGAGGCCGAACTCCCTAAAGAGTACGGCACATATTCAAATTGGATCATGCATTTCGACGGCTCCAAGATGTTGGTCGGACTGGGGGCTGGCATCGTTTTGACGTCCCCCACAGGAGACACAGTTCAATACGTACTACAGATTATGTACACGGACTCCAACAATGCAGCCGAATATGAGGCCCTTTTACATGGTCTCCAGATGGCAGTATCCATGGGCATCCAACGCTTAGAGGTGCGCGGGGACTCGAACCTCGCAATATCCCAAATAAATGGAGACTTCAATGCCAAGGATCCAAAAATGGCAGCTTACCGCAACGCCGTCCTAAAAATGTCAGCTCGGTTCGAGGGGCTTGAATTTCACCATATAGCCCGGGAAAATAATCAGGCGGCAGATGCCCTGGCACGCATCGGCGCAAAACGCGATGTAGTCCCCCCCAACATCTTCTTGGAAAAGTTGTTCAAGCCATCCGTAGTATGGGAAGGGGAGCCAAACAATAACAGCCCGGACCCAACCGCACTGCCCGACACCGAACATTCTGACACAATCGGAGGCTCTGCCAATGAAATAACACCTTCAGCCCATGTAATAATGGCCGTCATCGCCCCTTGGACAGAACCATTCCTTGCCTACCTTACTAGGCAGGAACTCCCCGAGGACCAAAATGAGGCATGCTGCATAGTGCGGCGATCCAAAGCCTACAGAGTCCACGAGGGAGAGCTTTATAAGAAAAGCACTACTGGAGTCCTTCAAAGGTGCATCTCCGAAGAGGAGGGGCGGAACCTCCTGGCTGAAATTCATGCCGGACTCAGCGGTCATCACGCTGCAGCTCGGTCCCTTGTAAGCAAGGCCTTCCGTACAGCCTTTTATTGGCCGACGGCCCGGGCAGACGCTCAGGACTTAGTCCAACGTTGCACCGGTTGCCAGCTCTTTGCAAACCAAAGCCATATGCCACCCACCGCCCTCCAAGCTATCGCCATTACTTGGACCTTCACGGTCTGGGGGCTTGACATGGTTGGACCCCTTAAAGGCAGAACCCACAAGCAAAAATACTTACTGGTCATGGTGAATAAGTTCACCAAATGGATAGAAGCCAAGCCTGTTAAGACGGCCGAATCTGGACCGGTGATAGACTTTATATCCAGGGTTGTACATCGTTACGGCGTCCCCCACAACATCATCACTGATAACGGCACGAACTTCTTGGCCGGCGAGGTAAAACTCTGGTGCAAAAACATGGGCATCAAGCTCGATTATGCTTCCGTCTATCACCCACAAACTAACGGCCAGGTCGAACATGCAAATGGTCTTATCATGAGCGGCATCAAACCCATATTAGTGCGGTCCCTCAAGGAATTTAACACGCACTAGGTAGAGGAGCTCGACTCCATACTCTGGGGGCAGCGGACGATGCCGAATCGCACCACCGGATACACACCATTCTTTATGGTGCACGGCGCAGAGGCAGTTTTGCCTTGCGACATAATTCATGACTCACCTTGAGTGCGCATGTACGAAGAAAGAGAAGCCGAGCTCGATCGGCAGGACAGCTTGGACGCATTGGAGGAGGAGCGTGACGTGGCAAAAGCCCGTTCCGCATTCTATCAACAGCAGGCTCGAAGATACCAAAGCAGAGAAGTACGGGCCAAAAATCACAATGTTGGCGAATTAGTTCTACGACTACCGGACAAGAAAAAGGACAAACTCAAGCCCAAGTGGGAAGGTCCCTTCATAATCGACCAAGTCCTGACTGGTGGAGCGTACCGCCTGCGGATGCATCGGATAACCGACTCGAACCAAACCCATGGAACGCAGCCCGTCTCTGAATATTCTATGCCTAGTGCCGGACTCTGTGTTCGTCTCCTTCCCCTGTCCATTTTTTTATATATTTTCTGTCTTACATTTCTCTTCTCTCTCTCTCTCTCTCTCTCTCTCTCTCTTATAGCCTTTAAAGGCTCATAAAGTGACGCGCTATCCGCGCTCATTAAACCTGGGGGCTTCTTTAAACAGAAGCTTATTCATACGGGCTTCATGCCCAACACATGTGTCACACTTCCGCATGTACCTTTTATTCACCATTATATGCATCGATATGACTTAAGTTTTGGCCAAGCTGGGTTGCCTGGCTCCTGTGCTTACCCCTACGTTCCCGATTGTTCGGCTAGGTGGTAAAGGGAGCACCTTGCGATTGTTACTGCCGGGTCAGCCGGACGTGTACCTCAGACTGGGTGAAGCCGAAAGCTAGCGTTCTTAAGGGAATATTCGGTCGGTGAACTAAAGATGATCTTTTTTTTATCTATATGCCCCCAGATGTTTTTCCTGCGTTTCTTTTCGCAGCATGGACATGCACCTTAGGGCATGCCTCCCAGGGAAAGGAACCCCTAACGGAACTATTCTCCCTGGAAGATGTTTCTTACTAACCATGTAATATAACATAACTAGTCGGGCACTTGTCTGTTCAAGCCCTAATGACCCCTACACCTGGTCTCCATGCATTCCCCGGTTCCTATATAACTGCATGGGAATTCGGACACACTCCAGACCGTCAGGTCCCGAGGCTGAAGCGAAAAGGTCGGCCATGACAAATGATCTACAATCCGGCTAGAAGGCATTATAAATGTCAATTAAATTACATAGTCATTTTGACTGATTGTATTCCTCTTTAATACCATCTAACAGGCTGTCTAATTTACAGTCCTGCTGGGAGTACTTTGTGGCCAACTCTACTTGGCCGTATACTAAGCTTACAGGGATCTCCTTCCCATCGGGCTCTACAGGACCAACCTTGGCCATGTGGTTGGGGTCAGCCTTTGCGTACCGCGTCTTCACCATGGCCCAGGCCTCCCTAGCGCCTTGACGGCATGCTGATATCTTCCACAAGCAGAAGCGCCGCCGTGCTCCCTTTAGCTTCTCCGCAAGCTCTCCAAGACCTTCGGGCATGGAGACAGATGGCCACAGGGCCTGGGCGACGCCTTGCATCGCCTGCCGAACTCGATCGAGCAGTTGCGAGAGCTCGGGAAGAAGGTCACCCGTAGAACCGGGCATCTCCTCTGCAGGACAACCTGTTAGCACACCTACAGACATCGCTCTGTTAGTCGACTTCCCCGCCGAACTTTCTTTCAAAGGTTCGTTCAAGCACTTACTAAATATGTCGTGCCGAAGCCGCTGATTCTCCTTCACGGAGTCTGACAGCTGGGCACGAACATCTTTCAGCTCGACGCCCAGCTTGGTGTTGGCATCTTGGAGATCGTTCTTCTCCCGCCTCACCTTTGTCAGCACCTTCTCACCAGCCTTTAGCTGGCGTAGGAGGTGTTGCCTTTCCGAATTCAATCTGGCGCCATCTGCAATTTCATTTGTCAGATTCGTACCCATGTCGTGCTTCGCAAAATACTTATCTTTCGAAGTGTATATTACCAGAGGGGGTCTCCTTGGGCTCCCCTGCCGCGGCTAGTGCGGCCTCAAGTTGGGCTTTGCACTCTTCCAGCTCCTTGGACAGTAGGGAATTCTTTTCTGTAAGAACCTGCATAACAAATGATCCTTAAATCAGTTATTCTAACTGTTTCAAGTCTCGGGGGCTACTGGTATATATATATATATATAATTACCAGAATTTTCTTACCCGTATGTCTTTTACATATTGCTCCGTGGCTCTGGCTAGACCATTTTGAGCGGCACGGAGGTACACATCTCCCGAGTTGAGGGCATCTAACGCCCCTTGGGAGAAACAAGCATCGCGAAGAATTGTCCGGCGACGCCTGTGGTTCATGGCACTCTCCACCTCAGAGTTGGTGGCAGACAACCCGTCCACACCCTCCGTCGAAGGAGCGTCTGGCGCGCGCCTTGCGTTCGCCTCCGCCTCCGGACCAGGCTTTGGAGCCTGGCTGGTGGAGGCGCGATTGGCAGCCTCTCCGGATATAGTCCGGCGAGGTCTCTTTGTCCTGAAGAGAGCGCGAGTGTCAATGTGCCTCGAAGGTATAACACCTGGGATAAGGGGGGCGCCATACCTTTGCGCTGACGCCTCGGTCCGGACTGCACTTCTTTTCTGCCCGCGGGGCCCTACGGCCCCTCGTTGTTTGTTGCCGTAGGTTCAGCCTTCCGCCTTAAAAACCTCCCCTACAAAGTTCGGTTGTAATCAGGAAACTGAAAACACGAGTGGGCGGACACCTATTCGGGGTACTGGGACTTCGATCTTAGTTACCTGGGGGGGTCAGGATTAGCCCTGGGTAATCGGCCGTAATGGCCACCATGGCGTTGTCCTTACTCAATTGATGGAACACTCCATCAATCAGCTCCACAGATATGTCCGGATCCTCTTGAGAGGCCGGGTCGATGGACCGTCCTGGGTCCTCGGGTTGTGGAGGAGGGCTGCTTATTTCCTTAACAGCCCGGCGCAGTTCCTGCGCTGAAGTCGTCAGACTGAATATTTAACAATGGGAATACAAAACGGATGGACAAGTAAATACGGCCGCTTACCCAGCTTGGGGGATTGTGCATGGAGAATCCACCCTGAGGGTTGACGCGGAGAAATTCCTCCTCTTCTCCCTTATACAAAGTGGACAAAATCTTTAGTAGAGCGGCAGCTGAATCCGGCCCCTTACGGCTGTAGCGGGTGGTGTCGTCCTCCCTGTTGAAGTCCCACATGGGGTGGCTTCTATACTGAAGCGGCTGCACCCCCCGCATAATGCATTCGGCCATAACCCCGATCATGGTTAGTCCGGAATGGGCTAACAATCTTATTCGGCCCATCAGGTAAATGATGTCCCTGTCACTTTCCCTCTGAGGTCTCCGTGGGCGCCAACTTAGGCACTTCTTTAAGGGAGCACCGTTGAATTCAGGGAGGCCGATTCGGACAGGATCCGGCAGCAGGACGTCTTCTATATAAAATCATTCCGAGGGCCAGTCTTCGGATGCCTTCTTTGGGGTTCCGGACAGATATCCGGTCCCGGTGATGCGCCACACTTCGGCTCCGCCCACTTGATACATTGACCCCTTCTTGGAACAGGGCACGAGGCAGAATAGCTCTTTCGAAAGCCCGAAATGAGCCTCAACACCCAAGAACAGCTCGCAGAGGGCCACAAAGCCCGCGATATGCAATACGGAGGCAGGCGTGAGATTATGTAGCTGGAGGCCGTAGAACTCCAGCAGCTCCCAGAGAAATGGATGGATTGGAAATCTGAGCCCCCTTATTAAATAAGGGACAAGGCACACCTGCTCTCCTTTGGAGGGATTAGGGGCACTCTCTGCTTGCTCTCCGCCATTATAGACGGCAAGACCAGCTCGAACCGGGACTATATAGGCCAGGGGGAGAAATCCCTTGGTCTGGAGCGTCACTAGCTCGCTATGCGGGATGGAGCATCTCTCCCAATATCAAGGCTTAGGGCTGGGAGGGCGAGGGGAGGAGTTGCGATGGCTGGCCATGGTGGAATGGACCTTTGTCGGATGCGCTCTGATGAACACTCGCGAAGGGGAGAAGGTGTGGTTTGGATCTAAATCCTCGTCCCCTTAAATAGGGCAGCTCATTTACGCGGCTAGGAGTGTGGATGTAAAAACAGTCAGACTTTTCATATTCGTTTGACACATGGGAAGCGGCCATTATTGGGCGTAGAAGCCAAGGAGCGCAACATCTACAAGAAACCGGACTTTATTCAACATGTACACAGAATTTGGGGGAGAACCCGCCTTGCAATACCGAAGACAATCTGTGCGCCGGACTCATCGTCATTGAAGCCTGGTTCGGGGGCTACTGAGGAATTCCTGGATTAGGGGGTGTTCGGATAGCCGGACTATACCTTCAGCCGGACTCCTAGACTATGAAGATACAAGATTAAAGACTCCGTCCCGTGTCCGGAAGGGACTTTCCTTGGCGTGGAAGGCAAGCTTGGCGATACGGATATGAAGATCTCCTACCATTGTAACCGACTTTGTGTAACCCTAACCCTCTCCGGTGTCTATATAAACCGGAGGGTTTTAGTCTGTAGGACAACATACACAACAACAATCATACCGTAGGCTAGCTTCTAGGGTTTAGCCTCTCTGATCTCGTGGTAGATCTACTCTTGTACTACCCATATCATCAATATTAATCAAGCAGGACGTAGGGTTTTACCTCCATCGAGAGGGCCCGATCCTGGGTAAAACTTCGTGTCCCTTGCCTCCTGTTACCATCCGGCCTAGACGTACAGTTCGGGACCCCCTACCCGAGATCCGCCGGTTTTGACACCGACACCCGCCCTGACATGTGGCCGTCACAGTAGGGCTAGGAGAGGTATATCTGGGCACTCGTGAGCCAGCGCGGGACTCACGAGGCCCTACCTCGAGGCAGGTTGCGCCTAGCTCTGGGCCTTTATCAATGGTGTGTTCCTGCAGGGTGGTCAGAATGCAAATGCTTTACATCCTCAGGTCCCGGCCCTCGAGCGAGCTCAGCCGCCGCTGGTATGACAGGTCACGATGCCGTGGGTCAAGGCCAGGGGGTGAGGGCTGGAGAGCCAGTAGGAGTCCATGAGTCGCGATGCTGAGGTACCCCCCTTTTAACGTGCAAGCGCTTTGCATGAAAGCGGAGAAGTCCGCGATAAGCAGCAGGTGATAATTGAGTGCGAAAGAGCGAATTCATTTTAAATAGACGCAGGAAAAGCAAACGCTGCAGGGCTAGGCCCGAGCAGCTCGGGGATGATGCAGCCCGAGGGGCGCCCCCGACAAGGTAAGTAAAGAGCATCAGCAAAACGGATACATGTCACAGGGACGGACCCATGCGACCTGGGATGATGCGGCCCTGTGGGCGCTCCCAGCTAAAAGCGGAACTTAGAAAGATGTCACCTGGTGCCGTTGAAGATGGAGTGATGTTGAAGAAGCAGGCGATGCGTGATGAAGACGTCGACCCTCACGAGCCCCTAGGCCCAAGAACCTCGGGAGGCTCCGGGGGCACAGGTGGGTCTCCGAGAGCCATCTCCATCTCTGCCAGGACCGCACAATGCCTGACCTCCTGAGCCTCCAGAATGCTCCTCAGCAAGCGCTGATGAGCGGTGACTGCGTTCGGCAGGCCGAAAGGCATGCAAACGTAGCTGTGAGGTGGACCCTCGCAGCGCCCCGCGCGCGAAGGCCAGAGGCGCTCCTGAGACGCGGCTTGGTAGAGCCCTGGCACGTCGATGCGAACGCGCAGCCCACCATCCTCACCTGGATGTGGGGCCATGGCGGGCGAGCGGCGGCTGCCGCGCATGACTCTCGACTCCTGTAGCTTCTGAGTGTTGCTTGCGATGAACTCCTGAGGGTTTGGTCTTCCTTGCCTTGTACCTTCCTGAGGGAAACGTGCCTGGAAGCACCCCTCCAAGTGGTGCCCGAGCGCCTCCCTCGCGACCTTGGCAAAGTCGATGGCTCTCCAAGAAAGAGCCCCCGAGCTCGTACTGAGGAGGACGCCGGGCGCGCCTTCCTATGTGAGAGAGGGTGGCGCTCCCTGATTGGGCGCAGATCCTGACCCAACACCTCCGGAGGCGCCTGCCTCCTGATGGCTTGGGCCAGGCGAAGCCTTCTTCTTCTTGGGGTCGCCTCAGGAAGTCTTTCGTTTCTGCGGTCCGGGTCTTCGATTGCTGCGGCTTGGAACACGCGCTCAAGTGAACGCACTGCGTCCCTTTCTTCACAGGGTACGGTGATGACTCCACCGCTTCCTGGCATCTTGAGGACATTGTATCCATGGTGAGCCACTGCCATGAACTTGGCCAGGGCTGGGTACCCGAGGATGGCATTGTATGGCAGACGGATGTGGGCGACATCGAAGTCGATGAGCTCGGTGCGATAGTTGTTGCGCTGCCCGAAGGTGACTGGAAGGCGAACCTGCCCTATGGGAACAGTGGAACCATCGGTGACTCCTGAGAATGGCTTGGTTGGCTGAAGCTGGTCGTACGGCACTTGGAGATTGTCGGACGTCTCGATGGACAGGACGTTGAGTCCTGCTCCGCCGTCAATGAGGGTCCTGGTGACCTGCACGTTGCTAATGACTGGGGAGCAAAGCATAGGGAGGACTCCGGTTGTTGCCGTGCACTTGAGCTGATCCGCTGAGCTGAACGTGATAGCGCATGCGGACCACCTGAGAGGGCGCGTGGCCTCAAGCTTGGGGAGGACTGCATTCACCTCGCGAGCAAACTGCTTGAAGATGCGCTGTGGGGCTGGGGCCTGCGTGCCACCCAAGATGCAGGCGATTGCGCACGGCTCCTGGAAGCCCCCAGCCCCCTCGTCCTGATGTTGGTCTTCGTTCCTCCTTGGCGGTGGCGGCAGAGGAGGAAGGCCTATGTTGCCGCGCGGGCGATCCTCACGAGGCTGATCTCTCCAGCCTCCCTCGCGAGGCTGGTCCTGTGAGTGATCCTCGCGAGGTCGGCCACGCCACCCTTTGCGAGGGCCACGGTCTTCCCATCATCCGCCACCTCTTCCTCCTCCTCGGCCATAGCCCCTGTCGTTGCGCTCGGGGCATCGGCCGACACGTCCATCTCTTACGGCCCTGAGCTCTTGACATTCGTTGGTGTTGTGGGTGTGGAGGTCGTGGTACACGCAGTACCGGATGCCTTTGGATGACTCAGGCTGATCCCTGCCTTGCTTGGTGTCTGGCTCCGCTGCAAGCATGGCAGCCCCCTTGCGCTTCACGTCCTTAGACTTGGGCTTCTTTTCTTCTGTGTCGGCAGCCGGGAGCTCGCGGAGGGAAAGGCGCTGTTGGTGTCAAAACCGGCGGATCTCGGGTAGGGGGTCCCGAACTGTGCGTCTAGGCCAGATGGTAACAGGAGACAAGGGACACGAAGTTTTACCCAGGTTCGGGCCCTCTCGATGCAGCTAAAACCCTACGTCCTGCTTGATTGATATTGATGATATGGGTAGTACAAGAGTAGATCTACCACGAGATCGAAGAGGCTAAACCCTAGAAGCTAGCCTATGGTATGATTGTTGATGTGTATGTTGTCCTATGGACTAAAACCCTCCGGTTTATATAGACACCGGAGAGGGTTAGGGTTACACAAAGTCGGTTACAATGGTAGGAGATCTTCATATCCGTATCGCCAAGCTTGCCTTCCACACCAAGGAAAGTCCCTTCTGGACACGGGACGGAGTCTTTAATCTTGTATCTTCATAGTCCAGGAGGCCGGCTGAAGGTATAGTCCGGCCATCCGGACACCCCCTAATCCAGGACTCCCTCAGTAGCCCCTGAACCAGGCTTCAATGACAACGAGTCCGGCACGCAGATTGTCTTCGGCATTGCAAGGCGGGTTCCTCCTCCGAGTACTTCGTAGAAGATTTTGAACACAAAGATAGTGTCCAGCTCTGCAAAATAAGTTTCCACATATTGCCA
Organism: Triticum dicoccoides; assembly: GCF_002162155.2. Taxonomy (NCBI): domain Eukaryota; kingdom Viridiplantae; phylum Streptophyta; class Magnoliopsida; order Poales; family Poaceae; genus Triticum; species Triticum dicoccoides. The sequence goes on from NC_041392.1 coordinate 536,394,661, forward strand.
TAGAGAGAATAATATTTACACCAATCTAATCTGCTGACGTATTCCGTAGCATGACACACCACGGCCAAGCCTTTATCCGAGTCATTTCATTATCCCACCTCAGCACGTCATGCGAGGCGGTTTCCTTGGCACGTCTTGTTAAAGCAGAGATGATGTCCCCTTATCCGGGATTCTCATCAATACGGGCGTGGGTAACCCAACCACGCCATTGATTATGGCGCTTGGAGATAAGCGAGTTTTACCAGGCTGGTGGGGACATGTAGTTGCATCCACCCATATAAGGGGATAAGGATCCACCTTTTCACCTGCGCCTTCTTCCTCCTTCGCCTATCCATTCTTGCGCACTCGAGCTCCAGCGCCCAAGTCCGCACTCCCCACCTCAACCTTCTCCAGCCATGTCCGGAGTGGGAGGCAAGTGGATGGTCTCTTCCGTCACGGAGGGACACATCAAAAAGCTGAGGAAGGCCAGATACCTGTCTAACAACATCGCGTACCGGCTTCCCAAAAAGGGGAAGCTCATCCCCACCCCTAGGCCCCACGAGAGGGTGGTGTTCCTCCCCCATTTCCTCCGCGGACTGGGCTTCCCTCTTCACCCATTTGTCCGGGGGCTCATGTTCTACTATGGCCTGGATTTCCACGATCTAGCGCCGAACTTTGTCCTCAACATCTCGGCGTTTATCGTCGTGTGCGGGGCTTTCCTCTGCATCCTCCCCCATTTCGGCCTATGGCTCAAGACTTTCAATGTCAAGCCGAAGGTGGTGCGCGGCAACCAGGCGGAGTGCGGAGGAACCATGGTGGGCAAGATGGCCAACGTCCTATGTCTCGAGGGCTCCTTTGTGGAGACCTTGAAGGGCTGGCAATCGGGGTGGTTTTACATCACCGAGACGCGCGACGCCGAATGGGTCGCACCCCCTGAGTTTCGATCCGGACCCCCTACGCGGCTCACCTCCTGCAAGGAGATGGGCCCATTGTGGGGTAAGAAAGGAGAGCTGACCAGACTCCAAACATGCATCCAAACCCTGGTGGACAAGAAGCTCAAACTTGTCAACGTAGTCCAGGTTATGCTCATCCGCTTGATCCTCCCGTGTCAACAACGGGCTTTCAACCTGTGGGAGTTCGACCTGGCGCGGCACCAAACTCTGAGCAGGCTCTTCGACACGACGTACGAAGATGCCTGGAAGGTGCTTTTCAAGGGCGCCGAGGCTCCCGCATCCGCTATCGAGGATCGCGGATTCAGTGTGTAGCGTCACGCTCTCGCGGTAAGCTGTTTTTTCCTTTTACAGGGTATCAGTTTTTCATAGTTTGACTCCATGCGGGATCTAAGCTCCCTTACCTTTGACAGGATTGGCAGGTGACATCCGGACAGATCAACTGTCCGGCTCCTTTGCCCGAAGGCCCAGCGGACGCTCGCTTGGCGAAGCTGCTGGTTCTGGCACCCTATGTGGTGCCGGAGAAGAAGGCCGCGAAAAAGGCCATGGGGACTCGAAAGAGTGCCCGGCGCCAGGAGGTGTCGGATCCATCATCCGACGGTTCTGAGGCGCATTCCTCCCGTGAAGACGAGGAGGAAAAAGAAGAGACCTCTCCCCCTCCAGCGGGAGGAGAGAAGAAAAGGAAGGCCGCCCTCTTTGGGGAGGCCGGAGGGTCCAAGAAGGGGAAAACCCTTCCTCCAGACTACTCCACCGACGCCGACGACGGCGGAGAGGAGTGGCATCCCAGGGCCAAGCCCCTGGCAAAATCGTAAGTATCGGGATACCAGAGTAATTCATAGTATTCGTTTATTGCACAACTTTCCCTTTCGTCGAATATGTTTATGCAGCCCACCCAAAGACCGGCTCGACGCGTCGTCGAGCGGCTCACTGGACTCGCCGAATGTGAACTCGCTTCCGACAGCTTCCTCCCCTCGCCCTACGGACGACACCGAAGTGTTGTCCCAACAGGTTCCAAGCCGGGAGGAGGTGGTCCTGGAGGTGCCGCAAGGTGACCTCCCGGACTCCAGGAGTAAAGGGGATGAAACCCCCCAGGGCTCCAAGTCCGGCTCTAGGCCGGACACCGCTCCGGAACCTTGAAAGGTTCCAGAGTCCGGCGGGGGACCTCCTTCCAAGAGGAGCAAGTCCACCGTGCCGGTGGCCCCCGTCCAACCGGAGGCGCCGGACAATATGTTGGAGGCACTCCAAGACGCCTCCATCGACGAGGAGCACCGCACTATTATGAGTGCGGTGGTCCAGAAGGTTCAGTCCGCCAAGAGCGGACTGACTGAAGCTTGTACTAGCCTTTTAACAAGCTTTGAGGTAAGTAAAGAATGTGTAAATAATATTACCGCATAGACAGTATCCCCTGATGCTCTGTTTGGCGTCCGGGAAGAAAAGCCGAATAGAGGATCAAATAAAATTTGCAGGAGTCTAACAAAAATGAGTCAATATGCATATGCAGGCTTCTCTGCTTGCGTCCGCCGCACTGACTGCGGAAGTGGACACGCTAAAGCAGAACCTCGAGCGGTCCGAGCAAGAGCTCGGGCGTGCCAAGAAGCAGCTCGAGGACAATGAAGGTAAGAAATACCTTATTTTTAAATATACATAAAAAGGTGCAATTGCAAAGAATGACAGGATTATCGTGGCTATTGTAGGGGCCATGTCTGAGGTGGCGACCCTTAAGCAAGTGCTGGTCGAGGCCGAGAAGAGGGTGGCCTCGGAGCGCACTAAGCAGGAGAAGTATGAGGCCGAGGTTGGCAAGGTACGGCAAGAGCTCCAGGCTCTCATGGAAAAACATGAGAGTTTGGAGCTTGACTCAAAGACGCGAGCGTCCGAGCTCGCGGTGGCTATTGAAAATGTCAAGTCTGCCAAGGCCGAATCCCAAAAGACCCTCCAGGAGTTGGATGAGGTGAAGAAGATAGCGGCAGGTAAGGCATTATTTATGCAAAGCAAACACATAAACGTGAGTTACTTGTTACTTACCCGAATCTGAAGCTCTCCAGGAGCGTTCGCAGATCTTCCCCGGAGTGTGTCCGATGCCGCCGTATTCTATTGAGCCAAGGAGGGCAGCTCGACAGAGAAGGTGTTCTGGTCTCAGTATGCTGAGGCCGGACACCCCGTGCCCCTGAGCGACCAGCTGAAGCAACTGGTCGAGCTCCACAAGGCGGCCGAACAGACCATGAAGGGCCTCATTGTTCGGCTATGGCCTGGAGGGGCTCTGCCTGGGAGCTATTTCGGGCTGGTGCGGCGGCTGGTGGAGGCCTGTCCAAGGCTCGAAGTCATCAAGCGCTCCATCTATATTGAAGGTGCCCGTAGGGCCCTTGCCCGTGCTAAGGTGCACTGGGGCAAGCTGGATGCTGAGAAGCTTGTGAAGGACGGGCCACCACCGGGGAAAGAGCATCGCAAGCCCGAGAATTACTATAAGGATGTTCTGAAGGGTGCCTGCCTTGTGGCGGATGAATGTTCTAGGGATGTAATTTTTGAGTGAAACTTGCTCGTTTTGTCCTATGCGCTGAAAACTTGTTCATATGCGCTAAGCAATGCTGTTGGAATTTAAAATATTACCTTCTGTGCGGCTGTTTATCAATTCTGAGAGATGGCGAGTCGTCGGCTTATGCCCCCGTGCCGCTAGTGCTGGGGTGTTCAGGGATAAACCTGAGCGCTCTTTTTCCCATGTTTGGGTCCTTCGAGGGAGGCGCTCAGCCCAACGAACAAGGCAATCGGACTATAATGCGTGAACACTCTCACTTAGCCATAGAATTCTATAATTTTAAATTTCGGCGAAGCCCCTGGTATTCGGAAGACCGAATTCGGGGCGCTATCCACGCCTTGACCGGACAGAGCCGGCTCCTCGCCCTAAGCGGCATAAGTCTTTAAGGACTCGAAAAACCTCTCGAACAGCGACCAACTCTCGCTTCATCATGACAGTCAGTTTTAGCTTTCTCCACTGAGGTGCTCGACCCAGCTCAACTGGGGCACAATCGCAGTGGTTCTCCTAGTGCTACCTTAGCCGATATAGCGGAACGTAAGGCACCAAAACATAGGAGCCGAGCAAACCTAACTATTGACCCAAGACATGATTCGGAGCCGATGCATATAATGCTATGAGTTCGGGGTGCCGCACTTGTTAAAGTGTTCGGACTTCTCACACCATATTGAGGGGTACTAAAGCCCCTGGCGTATTTTGGCCGTACCAACGTGTACGGGTGCAACATGTCGTTAAGGAACATATATAAAGAAAAAAAAGGTAATGCAAAAATAGACGAAAGCTATGCATTGTTTATTAAAAAGGGTTGTGATCAAAGCAGAACGATACAAATAATACGATAAGTGAAAGGTTGGACTAGTTAACATGTCCGTTCCAGGGGCAAGCTGCGGAATAGTATGTGGAACAGGTATACTGCTCGTGATAGAGACCACCTGGGAGTTCCGTAATGCGGCGTGGCTTGTCTGCTTCCCTGGTTCTTGCATCATTTGTGCGGCAATTGAACTGTCGAACAGGCCTTCCGAAGGATGGAGTCCTGAAAGTAAGAGAAAATTAAAAAATCGGCAGCCCCTGGTACGGTTTAAGCCGTGTTTAGGGCGTGCCGTGATGGTGCCCCTCCCCCTGTACCCATGGTATCTCTAGAGCGTAGTTATGTACGCGAAGTACTGGCATCGCCTTTTTGCGAGGGTTGGGGTTGGGGCTGCATTGCTACGCCTGCTCGGATCGTGCCAGGCGGTCTTGTTGTTGGTTACTCCGGGCGCGCTTGACGGTGTCCGGTCGTTTAGTGGCCGGACTGGAGAACTGCCTGGAGAGGCTGCTTTGTACTTCCGCTGCAAGGGCCGTCGTGTGCTCCTCCGTTCGGAAGGAGCGTTTGGTGTTTCCATTGACCGTAATTACTCCTCGAGGGCCTGGCATCTTGAGCTTAAGGTATGCGTAGTGCGGTACCGCATTGAACTTGGCGAATGCGGTTCGCCCGAGTAGTGCGTGATAACCACTGCGGAACGGGACTATGTCGAAGATTAACTCCTCGTTTCGGAAATTATCCGGAGATCCGAAGATCACTTCAAGTGTGACTGAGCCTGTACAGTTGGCCTCTACACCTTGTATTACGCCTTTAAAGGTCGTTTTGGTGGGCTTAATCCTCGAGGGATCTATGCCCATTTTCCGCACCGTATCCTGGTAAAGCAGGTTCAGGCTGCTGCCGCCGTCCATAAGGACTCTAGTGAGATGAAATCCGTCAATAATTGGGTCTAGAACCAATGCGGCGAATCCGCCATGACGGATGCTAGTGGGATGGTCCCTTCGATCAAAGGTGATCGGGCAGGAGGACCATGGGTTGAACTTTGGGGTGACTGGCTCTACCGCGTATACGTCCCTTAACGCGCGCTTCCACTCCCTTTTGGGGACGTGGGTTGCGTATATCATGTTCACCGTCCGCACTTGTGGGGGAAAACCCTTCTGTCCACTGTTGTTCGGCGCCCGGGGCTCCTCGTCGTCATCGCTATGCAGCCCCTTGTCTTCATTTTCGGTGTTTAACTTGCCTGCCTGCTTGAACACCCAATAATCCCTGTTGGTGTGATTGGCCGGCTTTTCTGGGGTGCCATGTATCTGGCACAAGCGGTCGAGTATTCGGTCCAAACTGGACGGGCCCCTAGGATTCCTTTTGAATGGCTTTTTCCGCTGACCGGATTTAGAGCCTCTGAATCCGGCATTAACTGTTGTATCCTCAGCATTGTCGTCGATAATGTGGCGCTTCTGCTTGTTGCGACGCGGCCTGCCACTACTGTCCCTGGTGTCCTAATTACCATGGTTCTTGGTCATATTGTTGCTACGAGCAAGCCAGCTGTCTTCTCCCGCGCAAAAGCGGGTCATGAGTGTCGTGAGTGCTGCCATAGATTTCAGATTTTCCTGTCCAAGGTGCCGGGCCAGCCACTCGTCACGGATATTGTGCTTGAAGGCAGCTAGGGCCTCAGCGTCCGGACAGTCGACTATTTGATTTTTCTTTGTTAGGAACCGTGTCCAGAATTGCCTGGCCGATTCCTCTGGCTGCTGAATTACGTGACTTAGGTCATCGGTGTCTAGGGGTCGCACATAAGTGCCCTGGAAATTGTCGAGGAATGCGGCTTCCAGGTCCTCCCAACAACTGATTGATCCTGTTGGCAAGCTGTTAATCCAATGCCGAGCTGGTCCTTTAAGCTTGAGTGGGAGGTATTTGATGGCGTGGAAATCATCGCCGCGGGCCATGTGGATATGAAGGAGATAATCCTCGATCCATACCGCAGGATCTGTTGTGCCATCATATGATTCGATGTTTATGGGTTTGAAACCCTCGGGGATTTGATGATCCATTATTTCGTCTATGAAGCATAGTGGGTGTGCGGCGCCTCTGTACTGGGCTATATCATGACGTAGCTCCAATGAGCTTTCTCTACTGTGTTCGGTCCTGCCGAATTTGTGGCCGGCGTGACGGTTACTGTCTCGAGCCGTGGGGCGCCCCCATGATCCGTAGATCGATCTTGTTTGCCTTGCCTTGTCCTCCAACATATCTCGTAAGTCCAGCGCATATTCCCGTGCCTTGGTACGGGGTGCAGCTTGAGTGGAGGGCCGAGAGGCCTCTCTGTCGCGGCCACGAGGTGGCCGGTCGGCCGCATCAAGTGCTTCCTCCTCTAATCGGGGTAGCAACCTGCGCTTTGGGTAGCTCTTGGAGGGGCGTTCGAGTTTATGCTCTTCGGCCGCAAGGACTTCAGTCCATCTGTCGACTAGCAAATCTTGATCAGCTCTAAGTTGTTGCTGTTTTTTCTTGAGGCTTCTTGCCGTGGCCATAAGCCTACGTTGGAAACGCTCTTGCTCGACGGGATCCTCTGGCACGACGAATTCATCGTCGTTGAGGCTTGCCTCGTCTTCAGAGGGAGGCATATAATTATCGTCCTCGACCTCTCTGTCTGCCGCTCTCTCATGAGGGCTGGTTTCTCCATCCTCCTGTGCTAAATCTTGCTGGAGGGGGTTTTCTTCAGCACTTTCCAGAGTATTATTATCTCCCGTGCTGGAATCACCGTATTTGTTTTGGCGGGATTTTGAGCGGCGCCGCTGACGCCGGCGCTTCGGCTGTTTCTTGGAGGGGTCGTCCTCCGCTGTTCTATCGCCATCTCCTTCTTTTGGGGTGTCCACCATGTATATGTCATATGACGAGGTGGCTTTCCAGGGCCTGGTAGGCGCTGGTTCTTCATCATCTCCTTCATCGGCGTCCATACCGTCGATGTCTTCGGAGTCGAAGTCGATCATGTCGGTTAAGTCGTCGACAGTGGCTACAAAGTGGGTGGTGGGTGGGCTTTGAATTTCTTCATCGTCCGTACCCCAACCTTGCTGACCGTAGTCCGGCCAGGGCTCTCCTGATAAAGAGAGAGACTTTAGTGTCTTCAGGATATCGCCGAAAGGCGAGTGCTGAAAGATGTCCGTGGCAGTAAACTCCATGATTGGCGCCCAATCGGATTCGATCAGCCGGGGCGCGGAGGGTTCGGAGTCCGGCTCCTTGGAGTCATGAGTCTCGCAGAGTACGGGGCTGGTGTTTGGCTCAATTGCCGTTGGGGTCGCAGCCCCCGAGGTGGCGTCCAACCGCCCATCCTCGATCGGCGCAGTTGGCTCCGAATTAAGGGTTGAAGCTGATGCGGGTGTGGCCTCAAGGGCACTGTTCGGCGGCAGAGCTAGATCATGCTCGTCGGGACAATGCGGCGCGCTCGACAGTGGCTTGAATCTGTCGAAGATCAAGTCCCCGCGGATGTCAGCCATGTAGTTTAAACTTCCAAATCTGGCCTGACGACCAGGGGCGTAGCTTTCGATCTGCTCCCGATGGCCAAGTGAATTGACCCGTAGTGCAAAGCCGCCGAAGACGAAGATTTGTCCGAGGAGGAAGGTCTCACCCTGGACTGCATCGCTATCGATGATTGTAGAAGCCACCGAGCCTCACGGCGACGACACAGAGGAACTCTCAATGGAAGCACCAATGTCGGTGTCAAAACTGGCAGATCTCGGGTAGGGGGTCCCGAACTGTGCGTCTAGGCCAGATGGTAACAGGAGACAAGGGACACGAAGTTTTACCCAGGTTCGGGCCCTCTTGATGGAGGTAAAACCCTACGTCCTGCTTGATTGATATTGATGATATGGGTAGTACAAGAGTAGATCTACCACGAGATCGAAGAGGCTAAACCCTAGAAGCTAGCCTATGGTATGATTGTTGATGTGTATGTTATCCTACGGACTAAAACCCTCCGGTTTATATAGACACCGGAGAGGGTTAGGGTTACACAAAGTCGGTTACAATGGTAGGAGATCTTCATATCCGTATCGCCAATCTTGCCTTCCACGCCAAGGAAAGTCCCTTCCGGACACGGGACGGAGTCTTTAATCTTGTATCTTCATAGTCCAGGAGTACGGCTGAAGGTATAGTCCGGCCATCCGGACACCCCCTAATCCAGGAATCCCTCAGGCGCCCTTCCTCAGCCCTGGCGCACTTGGTCGCCAAGTTGAACAACTCCAGGGATGTGCACAGGTCTTCATGGATTGCTAGATCCTCCTTCATCTTGACGTCGCGTACGCCATCGGAGAAGGCCGAGATGATGGCTTCTTCAGTCACCTTGGGGATCTTGAGGCGAGCGTTGTTGAAGCGCTGGATGTATTTCTGCAGGGTTTCCCTTGCTGCTGCTTGATGCGGCGCAGATCGCTCACGGCCGGGGGCCGGGCGCGAGTGCCCTAAAAGTTGGCGATGAAGCGAGTGCGCATCTCATCCCAGGAGGAGATTGTGCCAGGAGCCAGGTTCAGGAGCCAGGTGCGGGCCCCGTCCTTGAGCGCCATGGGAAACCAGTTCATCATGACCATTTCATCTCCGTTGGCGGCTTCGATGCATAGCTCGTAGAGTTGCAGGAACTCCGCAGGGTCCGCCGTGCCATCGTAGCGAGGGGGCAGGTCAGGCTTGAACTTGCCTGGCTATGCGACGCCGCGTAGCTCGGGGGTGAGAGCACGGCAGCCTACTGTGGCCACCGTTGCCTTTTGCTGGTACTGGGCTTGCCCATGGGGATTATCGCGCGTCGCCGCTTGGAACAGCGCGGGGTCTTGGCGTGGAGGTGCAGGGACGCGATCTTGGCGCGCCGGCGCTGGGAGCGCGCGAGCACCATCTTGGGGACGAGGAATCTCTTGGCAGCTCCTTTCTTGCTGCGCAGGCGCCGGACGCGGAGGGTCTCGCCCCGGGGCTACGCGCCTTGGAGCCAGGGCGCATTCTTGGGGAGGACGCGGTGGAGGCACCTCCTAATTCTCGCCTCCTGCGCGGAATGAAGGGCGAGGCAGCGAAAGGGACAGCAAGGGGGAGCCCCCTGCGGCGCTGACGAGCTCGGTGATGCGGGCGAGCCAGTCTTCGTAGAGGTCGTTGACGGGGCGGTAGTTCAAGAGTTCTATTGCCAGGAGCAGCACGGCGTGCGCGTCCGTGGGGGCGCGATGGGCGTGGGACGATGAATCGGCTGGAGTTAGCGACGGTGTGGCGGTGCGGCCCTCCCGCCGCACCGAAGGATGCTGGGAGGAGGCCTGCTGCTCGTTCCCCGCCGGGCCGGTGGCGGCGTTGGCGGCAGGCGACGGGGAACAACGAGGACGTCCGCCGACGGGCGCCGTCTAGGCGACGCGGGTGGCAAGAGCAGCCCGGCGCTCGGCGCTAGCCCGACGAGCATCAGCCATGGACACGACGGAAGATCACACGCGGACGATGGAAGAAAGATTCCGACGCACCCCTACCTGGCGCGCCAAATGTCGGATTTCGGGTTCCGGCAGACCCTTGAGGTTCGAACACTGGGGTGCGCGCGGAGATCTCTCCCCTACCGATCTGCGTCCAATCTCCTCGCGTGATTTAAGCTGGAACAACGAATAACACAAGGGACACAAGGTTTATACTGGTTCGGGCCACCATTGTGGTGTACTACCCTACTCCAGTGTGTGGTGTGGTGGATTGCCTCAGGGGCTGATGAGGATCGGTACAAGGGAAGAACAGCCTCGCGGGAGGTGTTCTTGAGCTGGGGCGATGAACTGCTAGGGTGAGTTCAGTCGCCTCTCTTTCTCTCTTCTAGGGTTCTACCAGATTTCTCGATGTCCTCTCCCTAGATGGATCTCTCTACTCTGTGGTGGCTAGCTCTATTTATAGAGGCCCTGGGCCTTACCCCAAATAATGCGCGGGAAGGGCGCCAACAATTGGCCATTTCGAAGGGGAACATGTAGTACAAGTTATCCTGACCAAAGGTAGTCTTCGGCTGCCAAAAGTACTGGTGATGACGCTATCTTGGGCTCCACGGTGACCTTCGTCCTGCCGCTCTGCTGGTCTTGGTCTCGTTGCACCGGAATGGCAACCTTTGCCTGATGCCTTGGCATGTGCTTGCCCCCTTTGCACCAAAGGGAAACAAGGACACTGCGCAGGCCGGCGCCCGCCTGGCGCCCGCCTGGTCTCGATCATCATGGTTTGCGTCACGGGTTCCTCGCGAGGTACCCCTGCCTTGATCTCTCCGCCTCCTCGCGAGCCTGCCTGATGAGGCTGCCTCTGAGGAAGCTTCCTGTCATCCGCCCCGCGACAACAAGCCTCGCGAGGGTCTTAAGTTTGTGCTGATGAAGATGGGCCATGCTGGGTCCCCACTTGAGCCACGCCACAGGCCGCAGGTAGGCAAGTCTGGGGACCCCCGTTCTCATAACGCCGATAGAGTTTTCCCTTTGAAGTTATCTTATCGGATTGAGTCTTTAAAGATTTGAGAACACTTGATGTATGTCTTGTCGTGCGTATCTGTGGTGACAATGGGATATGACGTGATTCACTTCATGTATGTTTTGGTGATCAACTTGCGGGTTCCTCCCATGAACCTATGCATAGGGGTTGGCACACATTTTCGTCGTGATTCTCCGGTAGAAACTTTGGGGCACTCTTTGAGGTTCTATGTGTTGGTTGAATAGATGAATCTGAGATTGTGTGATGCATATCGTATAATCATACCCACGGATACTTGAGGTGACATTGGAGTATCTAGGTGACATTAGGGTTTTGGTTGATTTGTGTCTTAAGGCGTTATTCTAGTACGAACTCTAGGGTTGTTTGTGACACTTATAGGAATAGCCCAACGGATTGATTGGAAAGAATAACTTTGAGGTGGTTTCGTACCCTACCATAATCTCTTCGTTTGTTCTCCGCTATTAGTGACTTTGGAGTGACTCTTTGTTGCATGTTGAGGGATAGTTATGTGATCCAATTATGTTATTATTGTTGAGGAAACTTGCACTAGCGAAAGTATGAACCCTAGGCCTTATTTCCTAGCATTCCAATACCGTTTACGCTCACTTTTACCATTAGTTACCTTGCTGTTTTTATAATTTCAGATTACAAAAACCTTTATCTACTATCCATATACCACTTGTATCACCATCTCTTCGCCAAACTAGGGCACCTATACAATTTACCATTGTATTGGGTGTGTTGGGGACACAAGAGACTCTTTGTTATTTGGTTGCAGGGTTGCTTGAGAGATACCATCTTCATCCTACGCCTCCTACGGATTGCAAAACCTTAGGTCATCCACTTGAGGGAAATTTGCTACTGTCCTACAAACCTCTGCACTTGGAGGCCCAACAACGTCTACAAGAAGAAGGTTGTGTAGTAGACATCAAGGCCTTATCCTAGTAATTCCTCTAATAATTATGGTAATTCCTACAACAATTCTTATGGAAATCATAATAAGATGCCCTCTGATTTTGAATCCAATATTAAAGAATTTATTACTTTGCAAAATAATTTCAATGCTTTCATTAAAGAGAAATTGCTTAAAATTGATGAGTTGGCTAGGAACGTTGATAGAATTTCTCTTGATGTTGATTCATTGAAACTTAGATCTATTCCACCTAAGCATGATATCAGTGAGTCTCTCAATGCCATAAGAATTTCCATTGATGAGTGCAAAGAAAGAACCGCTAGGATACGTGCTAAGAAAGATTCCTTTATAAGAGCGTGTTCTTCTAGTTTCCATGAAAATAAAGATGAAGATCTAAAAGTTATTGATGTGTACCCTATTAAATCTTTGTTTTGCAATATGAATCTTGATAATGATGGGACTGAATATGATCCACCTTTACCTAGAAGGCGTTCTAAAAATTCAGAGTTTTTAGATCTTGATGCAAAAATTGGTAAAAGTGGGATTGAAGAGGTCAAAACTTTAGATATCAATGAACCCACTATTTTGGATTTCAAGGAATTTAATTCTGATAATTGATCTTTGATAGATTGTATTTCCTTGTTGCCATCTGTGCTAAATTCTCCTCATGCTTATAGTCAAAATAAAGCTTTTACTAAACATATTGCTGATGCTTTGATGCAATCTTATGAAGAAAAACTTGAGTTGGAAGTTTCTATCCCTAGAAAACTTTATGATGAGTGGGAACCAACTATTAAAATTAAAATTAAAGATCATGAATGCTATGCTTTGTGTGATTTGGGTGCTAGTGTTTCCACGATTCCAAAGACTTTATGTGATTTGTTAGGTTTCTGTGATTTTGATGATTGCTCTTTAAACTTGCACCTTGCGGATTCCACTATTAAGAAACCTATGGGGAGAATTAATGATGTTCTTATTGTTGCAAATAGGAATTATGTGCCCGTAGATTTTATCATTCTTGATATAGATTGCAATCCTTCATGTCCTATTATTCTTGGTAGACCTTTCCTTAGAACGATTGGTGCAATTATTGATATGAATGAAGGAAATATTAGATTCCAATTTCCGTTAAGGAAAGGCATGGAACAATTTCCTAGAAAGAAAATTAAATTACCTTATGAATATATTATGAGAGCCACTTATGGATCGCCTACCAAAGATGGCAATACCTAGATCTATCCTTGCTCTTTATGCCTAGCTAGGGGCGTTAAACGATAGCGCTTGTTGGGAGGCAACCCAATTTTATTTTTATTCCTTGCTTTTTGCTCCTGTTTAGTAATAAATAATTTATCTAGCCTCTGCTTTGGTTGTGTTTTTTGTGTTTAATTAGTGTTTGTGCCAAGTAGAACCGTTGGGAAGACTTGGGGAAAGTCTTGTTAATCCTGCTGTAAAAAAACATAAACTTTAGCGCTCACGAGAACTGATGCCATTTTTATATGGAAAGTGATATTTAGTTAATTATTTTTGAAGATGATTAATAGATATATTCCTCACGTCCATCAATTTATTTTAGAATTTTGGGGTTCCAGATCTTGCGCTAGCTACAAATTACTACAGACTGTTCTGTTTTTGACAGATTCTGTTTTTCATGTGCTGTTTTCTTATTTTGATGAATCTATGGCTAGTAAAATGGTTTATAAACCATAGAGAAGTTGGAATACAGTAGGTTTAACACCAATATAAAAAAAGAATGAGTTCATTATAGTACCTTGAAGTGGTCTTTTGTTTTCTTTCGCTAACGGAGCTCACGAGATTTTTCTTCTTTGAGTTTTGTGTTGTGAAGTTTTCAAGTTTTGGGTAAAGATTTGATGGATTATGGAACAAGGAGTGGCAAGAGCCTAATCTTGGGGATGCCCATGGCACCCCCAAGATAATCTAAGTACACCTAAAAGACAAAGCTTGGGGATGCCCCGGAAGGCATCCCCTCTTTCGTCTACTTCTATCGGTAACTTTACTTGGAGCTATATTTTTATTCACCACATGATATGTGTTTTGGTTGGAGCGTCTTGTATGATTTGAGTATTTATTTGTTAGTTTACCACAATCATCCTTGCTGTACACACCTTTTGAGAGTGACACACATGATTCGGAAATTATTAGAATACTCTATGTGCTTCACTTATATCTTTTGAGTTATATAGTTTTGCTCTAGTGCTTCACTTATACCTTTTAGAGCACGGTGGTGGATTTATTTTATAGAAAATATTGCTCTCTCATGCTTCACTTAGATTATTTGGAGAGTCTTAAATAGCATGGTAATTTGCTTAAATAATCCTATATGCTAGGTATACAAGATTAATAATAAAATTATCTTATGAGTGTGTTGAATACTATGAGAAGTTTGATGCTTGATAATTGTTTTGAGATATGGAGGTAGTGATATTAAAGTTGTGCTAGTTGAGTAGTTGTGAATTTGAGAAATACTTGTGTTAAAGTTTGTGATTCCGTAGCATGCACGTATGGTGAACCGTTATGTGATGAAGTCGGAGAATGATTTATTTATTTATTGTCTTCCTTATGAGTGGCGGTCGGGGACGAGCGATGGTCTTTTCCTACCAATCTATCCCTCTAGGAGCATGCGCGTAATACTTTGCTCTGATAACTTCTAGATTTTTGCAATAAGTATATGAGTTCTTTATGACTAATGTTGAGTCCATGTATCATACGCACGCTCACCCTTCCACCATTGCTAGCCTCTCTAATACCGTGCACCTTTCGCCGGTATCATACACCCACCATATACCTTTCTCAAAACAGCCACCATACCTACCTATCATGGCATTTCCATAGCCATTCTGAGATATATTGCCATGCAACTTTTCACCGTTTCGTTTACTATGACACGCGCCATCATTGTCATAATGCTTTGCATGATCATGTAGTTGACATTGTATTTGTGGCAAATCCACCGTTCATAATTCTTTCATACATGTCACTCATGAGTCATTGCATATCCCGGTACACCACCAGAGGCATTCACATAGAGTCATATCTTGTTCTAAGTATCGAGTTGTAATTCTTGAGTTGTAAGAAAATAAAAGTGTGATGATCATCATTATAGAGCATTATCCCAAGTGAGGAAAGGATGATGGAGACTATGATTCCCCCACAAGTCAGGATGAGACTCCAGTCGAAAAAAAAAGATGCCATAAAAAGAGAATAGGCCCAAATAATAACAAAAATGAGAGAAAAAGAGAGAAGGGACAATGCTACTATCCTTTTACCACACTTGTGCTTCAAAGTAGCACCATGATCTTCATGATAGAGAGTCTCCTTTGTTATCACTTTCATATACTAGTGGGAATTTTTCATTATAGAACTTGGCTTGCATATTCCAATGATGGGCTTCCTCAAAATGCCCTAGGTCTTCGTGAGCAAGCAAGTTGGATGCACACCCACTTAGTTTCTTTTTGAGCTTTCATATACTTATAGCTCTAGTGCATCCGTTGCATGGCAATCCCTACTCACTCACATTGATATCTATTGATGGGCATCTCCATAACCCGTTGATACGCCTAGTTGATGTGAGACTATCTTATCCATTTTTGTCTTCTCCACAACCACCATTCTATTCCACCTAAAGTGCTATGTCCATGGCTCACACTCATGTATTGCGTGAAGATTGAAAAAGTTTGAGAACATCAAAAGTATGAAACAATTGCTTGGCTTGTCATCTGGGTTGTGCATGATTTAAATACTTTGTGTTGTGAAGATAGAGCATAGCCAGACTATATGATTTTGTAGGGATAACTTTCTTTGGCCATGATATTTTGAGAAGACATAATTGCTTAGTTAGTATGCTTGAAGTATTATTATTTTTATGTCAATATTAAAATTTTGTCTTGAATCTTTCGGATCTGAATATTCATACCACAATTAAGAAGAATTACATTGAAATTATGCCAAGTAGCATTCCACATCAAAAATTCTGTTTTTATCATTTACCTACTCGAGGACGAGCAGGAATTAAGCTTGGGGATGCTTGATACGTCTCCAACGTATCTATAATTTTTGATTGCTCCATGCTATATTATCTACTGTTTTGGACATTATTGGGCTTTATTATCCACGTTTATATTATTTTTGGGACTAACCTACTAACTGGAGGCCCAGCCCAGAATTGTTGTTTTTTTTGCCTATTTTAGGGTTTCGAAGAAAAGGAATATCAAACGGAGTCCAAATGGAATGAAACCTTCGGGAACGTGATTTTCTCACCGAACATGATCCAGGAGACTTAGACCCTACGCCAAGCAACCAACATGGAGGCCACGAGGTAGGGGGCGCGCCTACCCCCCCCCCCCAGGCGCGCCCTCCACCCTCGTGGGCCCATGTTGCTCCACCGACGTACTTCTTCCTCCTATATATACCTACGAACCCCCAAATGATCAGAGACGGAGCCAAAACCCTAATTCCACCGCCGTAACTTTCAGTATCCACGAGATCCCATCTTGGGGCCTGTTCCGGAGCTCCGCTAGAGGGGGCATCGATCACGGAGGGCTTCCACATCAACACCATAGCCTCTCTGATGAAGTGTGAGTAGTTTACCTTAGACCTACGGGTCCATAGTTATTAGCTAGATGGCTTCTTCTCTCTTTTTGGATCTCAATACAAAGTTCTCCCCCTTTCTTGTGGAGATCTATTCGATGTAATCTTCTTTTGCGGTGTGTTTGTTGAGACCGATGAAGTGTGGGTTTATGATCAAGTTTATCTATGAACAATATTTGAATCTTCTCTGAATTCTTTTATGTATGATTGGTTATCTTTGCAAGTCTCTTCGAATTATCAGTTTGGTTTGGCCTACTAGATTGATCTTTCTTGCAATGGGAGAAGTGCTTAGCTTTGGGTTCAATCTTGCGGTGTCCTTTCCGAGTGACAGTAGGGGCAGTAAGGCACATATTGTATTGTTGCCATCGAGGATAACAAGATGGGGTTTTCATCATATTGCATGAGTTTATCCCTCTACATCATGTCATCTTGCTTAAGGTGTTACTCTTTTCTTATGAACTTAATAATCTAGATGCATGTTGGATAGCGGTCGATGTGTGGAGTAATAGTAGTAGATGCAGGCAGGAGTCGGTCTACTTGTCTTGGACGTGATGCCCATATACATGATCATACCTAGATATTCTCATAACTATGCTCAATTCTGTCAATTGCTCAACAGTAATTTGTTCACCCACCGTAAAATACCTATGCTATTGAGAGAATCCACTAGTGAAACATATGGCCCCCGAGTCTATCTTCATCATATTAAATCTTCCAATACTTAATTATTTTCATTGTTTTTATTTTACTTTGCATCTTTATCATAAAAATACCAAAAATATTATCTTATCATATCTATCAGATCTCACTCTCGTAAGTGACCGTGTAGGGATTCACAACCCCTTATCGCGTTGGTTGTGAGGATTTATTTGTTTTGTGTAGGTGCGAGGGACTCGCGCGTAGCCTCCTACTGGATTGATACCTTGGTTCTCAAAAACTGAGGGAAATACTTACGCTACTTTGCTGCACCACCCTTTCCTCTTCAAGGGAAAACCAACGCAAGAGCTCAAGAGGTAGCAGCCCTATAGGGGCGTGCCCCAAGTAGGATTCCTTGTAACACCCACGATGCGGCTATATCTCCCACGTGTCGGAGCACGACTTAGAGGCATAACCGCATTGTATGCAATGTCGCAAGAGGGGTAATCTTTACACATCCCATGTACTGAATAAGAAAAGAGATACATAGTTGGCTTACAATCGCCACTTCACACAATAGCATAAATATCATTACAATCATCCGGATACAATCAAGGTCCGACTACGGAACCAAAATAAAGACAACCCCAAATGCATACCCGATTGCCCCAACTGGGCTACACTACTGATCGTCTGGAAAGGAAATGTAGTATCGTCCTGAGTCCTCATCGAACTCCCACTCAAGCTCAGTCGCATCTCCTGGAACGGTATCATCGGTCCCTACATCTGGTTTTTGGAAGTAATCTGTGAGTCACGGGGACTCAGCAATCTCACACCCTCGCGATCAAGACAATTTAAGCTTATAGGTAGGGAAAAGGTATGAGGTGGAGCTGCAGCAAGCACTAGCATATATGGTGGCTAACATACGCAAATGAGAGCGAGAAGAGAAAGGCAAGGCACGGTCGAGAAAGTATGATCAAGAAGTGATCCAAGTCTACTTACGTTCAAGCATAACTCGAGACCGTGTTCTCTTCCCGGACTCCGTCGAAAAGAGACCATCATGGCTACACACGCTGTTGATCCATTTTAATTAAGTAAAGTTTCAGGGTTTCTACAACCGGACTTTAACAAATTCCCATCTGCCATAATCGCGGGCACGGATTTCGAAAGTTCAAATCCCTACAGGGGTGTCCCAACTTAGCCCATCACAATCTCTCACGGTCAACGAAGGATATTCCTTCTCCCAGGACAGCCCGATCAGACTCGGAATCCCGGTTACAAGACATCTCGACAATAGTAAAACTAAACAAGCAAAGCCACCCGATGTGCCGACAAATCCCGATAGGAGTCGCACATATCACATTCTCAGGGCAACGCCGGATGAGACTAGCTATGAGTAAAACCAACCCTCAAGGTTCCCCGAGGTGGCCCCGCAGGCAGCTCAGTTCAGACCAACACTCAGAGGAGCACTGGCCCAGGGGGGTTTAAAATAAACATGACCCTTGAGTCCGTGAAACCCAAGGGAAAAAGGCTAGGTGGCAAATGGTAAAACCAAGGTTGGGCCTTGCTAGAGGAGATTTATTCAAGGCGAACTGTCAAGGGGTTCCCATTATAACCCAACCGCGTAAGGAACGCAAAATCAAGGAACATAACACCGGTATGACGGAAACTAGGGCGGCAAGAGTGGAACAAAACACCAGGCATAAGGCCGAGCCTTCCACCCTTTACCAAGTATATAGATGCATTGAAGTAGACAAGATATAATATTGATATCCCAACAATAAACATGTTCCAACAAGGAACAAACTCCAATCTTCACCTGCAACTAACAACGCTATAAGAGGAGCTGAGCAAAGCGGTAACATAGCCAAACAACGGTTTGCTAGGACAAGGTGGGTTAGAGGTTTGACATGGCAATATGGGAGGCATGATAAAGCATGTGGTTGGTATCATAGCATAGGCATAGCAATAGAGCGAGCATCTAGCAAGAAAAGATAGAAGTGATTTCGAGGGTATGGTCATCTTGCCTGCAAAGTTCTCCGAGTTGACGTAAGCTTGATCCTCGTAAACGTTCTCAACGGGTTCCTCGATCACGTACTCGTCTCCTGGCTCTACCCAAAGCAAGAACACAAGCAAAGGGAGACACAATCAACCACGGTGCAATGCGCAAGCAACATGATGCAAAAACATGGCATGATATGCGGGATGTGATATGCAATGCATATGCATGCTTCGGAAAGGAAAGATTGAACCAGGCCTCAACTTGGAAAACCAAGAGTGCCGCTGGAAGGATGAGTTGATTTCGGTCGAAATCGATATAAAGATCACCAGAATCGAATGCACGGTTTGCAAATGCCAAGCAAAACAATATTGGTACAAAGCTGCGACTAACAGCACGAGGCCATCTAAATGCATCAAGAACAACAAGCTACTGCACTCTAACATAGCAACAAATCACATGGCAGTGATCCACTCAATATGCTTGACAAAAGATGAACAATGAGCTACGGCTAATTCACACAATAGCAGGTTCAAACGAGCATGGCAAAAGTGCAAAAGATATCAGGTTCACAGACTTTGTGAAATAACCAACATGGCAGGATTTAACATCAGGAAGCAATGTTTAGAGCAAGATAACAACATGCTACAGGAACATATCATGGCAAATCAGGGCATGGCATGATACTACACAAAGCATACAACAAAGGTCCCTTACTGACCATAAGCCAAAAGGGATCAAAAAATACAATGGCACCCATGTAAACATAGCAAGTTTCCTTAGCCGATTCAGACTTGGCAGAAAACTGGAACATGGCAAAACAGAATTACGTAGGCATGTTTACGAGCTCGATGCACTCACCACAAGGCATTGCATGACAAGCTAAGCATACACCCAGAAAGTAGACATGATAAATAAGCTAACCATGGCAAGAACATACTCATAGCATGCATGGATAAACAACAACAACCTCGGCAAAATTGATTAACACGTAAACAATATGCCAGGAACATTTTATAGCAAAAGTAGAGGAAGATTGAGTCATGCTAGGGTACTCCATAATTGCAAATAAAGACATGGATGGATAGAGCATAACAATATCTCAAAATCATCCTTACTGAACATACTCAAAAGAGGCATGGATCACTCTGTAGCAACAAGAATACATGGCATAAAAATATCAACAGGGAAATAACTTAGAAGAATTCTAAGTCCCTAAAATCAGCAACATTATGAGAGCTACTTTGCATGCTTGTGCTAGTCACCACAAAGATCACAAAAATACATGGCATACACCCCTGTAAAGATGGCATGGCATACAACAAAACACATGTAGGGCTCACGTTCATAGGAGGCACACATTAAACATGGCAAAAATGACAAATGTCCATAATATGTTAAGAATCTGAAACTAACATTACATAGCACTCTTGCAACAGCATTTAGGGCATCAAGATGAACTCAAATGAACATGGTGCAATGGAATGAAATGAAGTGCACATCCAGACGAACAATTTGATATGCTACACGCCCAAAACGGGGCCACAGATGCAAAGTTATGATGCAGTGAATATAGCTAAAAAATACTGGGACTTAGGGAAAAAACGAAGTCAACCTCCCAGATCTGGATCTAGGGTTTCAGCGCGCTTTACGAGGTTCGCCAGAACAGTAGCTAGGTCGCCGGAGTTTGGGGAGAGGAGGCCGGAGCTGGAGCGGTGGCCGGACTTGGGCGTCGGGGCCGCCGGATCTGGCACCGGACGACGAGGGCGGCGAGGTGGCGCGGCTCCCAAGCTGCGCGGAGGAGCTCCTCGGGCGCGGTGGTCGGAGAAGAGGCGCGGCGGCCGGCGACATCGGCGGTGGCGGCGAGGAGGTAGAGCGGCGGCGTGGCGAGCCGGTGGA
>NC_041392.1:536415843-536424462 GCF_002162155.2 Triticum dicoccoides
CGGGCGGCGGCGGCGTGGGCCTCGGGGGCCCGATCCGGGCCGCGTGGGCCGGCGCGGACAGGCGGCGATGTGGGGCTCGGGCGTGGTGACGTGGCGGGCGATGATTGGTGCGGAGCGGCGGCGGCGATTCATCCAGCGTGGATCGGACGTGTCCGGCGCGCGGAGGGAGCGGGGCTAGGGTTTAGGGTGGTGTTTGATCCGAGATTTTCGGGGGAGATGCCTATTTATACATAGAAGGAGCTAGGAGGCTGCAAATTGAGCACGGTTTTTGGCCACGCGATCGTGATCGAATGACCGAGATGATGGAGGGGGTTTAGCTGGGCTTTGGGCCACTTTGGAGAGGTGTTGGGCTGCAACACACACGAGGCCTTTACGGTTCCTCGGTTAACCGTTGCATTATCAAACAAAGTCCAAATGGCACGAAACTTGACAGGCGGTCTACCGATAGTGAACCAAGGCCGCTTGGCAAGTCTCGGTCCAATCCGAGAACGTTTAAGACCCGCACACGAAAAGAAGCAAAAGGGGACACTGGAGGACATAGGAGCGCCGGAATGCAAAACGGACAATGGGGAAAATGCTCGGATGCATGAGACGAACACGTATGCAAATGCGATGCACATGATGACATGATATGAGATGCATGACAAAGACAAAAGCAACATGGAGACAAAACCCAACAACGAGGAAATATCATAACTTAGTGCCGAAAATGGCAATAGTTGGGATACAAACATGGCAGGTTACATATGGGGTGTTACAACACTCCACCACTACGAAAGGATCTCGTCCCGGGATCTAGGACTGGAAAAACTCCGGGTATTCGGAACAGAGGTGGTCCTCGTGTTCCCAGGTGGCTTCACGGTCGGAATGATGTGACCACTTCACTTTCAGGAATTTGATAGACTTGTTGCGAGTCTTGCGCTCAGTTTCTTCAAGAATAGCAACATGATGCTCATGATAAGACAGGTCTTCTTGGAGATCAATCTCTTCAAAGTTGATGGTGTGGTCAGGAGTCTTGAAACACTTGCGGAGCTGAGACACATGAAACACGTCGTGCACATTTGCAAAGTTGGATGGAAGCTCAAGTTGATAGGCGAGATCGCCTCTTTTGCCAATGATCTTGAAAGGACCCACGTATCTAGGGGCAAGCTTCCCTTTGATACCGAAGCAACGAGTACCTTTCATTGGAGAGACGTGGAGGTCGACATGGTCTCCGATCTCGAAAGCCAAGTCACGATGCTTTCTATCATAGTAACTCTTCTGGCGTGATTGCGCGGCTTTGAGATTTTCACGAATGACTTTGCACATTTCTTCCGCCTCTGTGATCAAGTCATTGCCAAAAAGTTGGCGTTCACCAGTCTCTGAACAGGTAAGAGGGGTACGGCACTTTCTGCCATAGAGAATCTCGAATGGGGCCTTGCCCGAACTCGCTCGGAAGTTGTTGTTGTAGGAGAACTCGGCATATGGAAGACAATCTTCCCACTTCATACTGAAAGAAATGACGCAAGCCCTAAGCATATCTTCAAGAATTTGATTGACTCGCTCGACTTGGCCACTAGTTTGAGGATGAAAAGTTGTGCTGAAGCGAATGTTGGTGCCCATGGCCTTCTGAAAAGAATCCCAGAACTTAGAGGTAAAGATGCTTCCATGATCTGAAGATATCAACTGTGGAATGCCGTGCAGAGAGACAATCCTGGAGGTATATAGCTCTGCCAACTGAGCTGCTGTGATAGACTCTTTGATAGGAAGGAAATTAGCCACTTTAGTGAGCTTGTCGATGACAATGAAGATAGCATCATTGCCACGCTTGGACTTGGGAAATCCAGTCACGAAGTCCATCTCAATATGGTCAAACTTCCATAAATTGAGAAGCCACAAAGAGGTAGAAGAATAAAACAACAAGGTACGGATATGAACAAATACTTGGTGAGGATTACCCAATCACAAACCAAATATATGTGGAAGAAATACTAGAGCTACATGAATTCCCAACTATGAAACTCCCAAAATTTTCCGGTTATGCAATAAGGTGTTGGGGATATAGGGGAAGCATAATATCTCACCCAAAACTAGCAAATCCTACAACCAGTTGTATCCATCCTTCAACACATAACCAAGAAACCTTCGGAAATCATTTACCTCAACCTTCTAAAAGCATCCGTTCTACGAGTTATGGCAATACTCCCGAACTCCCGCCCCAGTACTAGGTGGCGTCGAGGTTATCTCACCAACAACTGCATAAAAGAGATTTTAGATGTCGGCGAAACTCAGGTATTCCAGAACTGCAATGATAAAATTGTGACGACAACACCTCGGAGCTCAACTCCCTGGGACACTGCCACAACACCTAAATGTCAGGAGGCACCAAGAACAATGTTCTCTTCACAAAACCATCGAAATGATTCCAAGATACCCGCGTGATCCTAAATTTTTTTAGTGAAATTTGAGAAGAGAAGAGTCAAAACTCTATGTCAGGATGCCTCACCAGAGCGACGAAGGGACTGAGGAGTAAAAAGAATCGTACTCTCCGATATATATATATATATATATATATATATAATCCTAAAAGACTGAAAACATTTTTCTAGACTCAACAACGCCAATGATTCGATCAAGCAGGGGGCTCCTAAGTCGGGGAAGGCTTTGATTACCAACTTGTAACACCCACGATGCGGCTATATCTCCCACGTGTCGGAGCACGACTTAGAGGCATAACCGCATTGTAGGCAATGTCGCAAGAGGGGTAATCTTTACACATCACATGTACTGAATAAGAAAAGAGATACATAGTTGGCTTACAATCGCCACTTCACACAATAGCATAAATATCATTACAATCATCCGGATACAATCAAGGTCCGACTACGGAACTGTTGGAAATATGCCCTAGAGGCAATAATAAAAGTATTATTATTATATTTCCTTGTTCATGATAATTGTCTTTTATTCATGCTATAACTGTATTATCCGGAAATCGTAATACACGTGTGAATACATAGACCACAATATGTCCCTAGTGAGCCTCTAGTTGACTAGCTCGTTGTGATCAACAGATAGTCATGGTTTCTTGGCTATGGACATTGGATGTCGTTGATAACGGGATCACATCATTAGGAGAATGATGTGATGGACAAGACCCAATCCTAAGCATAGCACAAAGATCGTGTAGTTCGTTTGCTAGAGCTTTGCCAATGTCAAGTATCTCTTCCTTTGACCATGAGATCGTGTAACTCCTGGATACCGTAGGAGTGCTTTGGGTGTATCAAACGTCACAACGTAACTGGGTGACTATAAAGGTGCACTACAGGTATCTCCGAAAGTATCTATTGTTTTGTGCGGATCGAGACTGGGATTTGTCACTCCGTGTAAACGGAGAGGTATCTCTGGGCCCACTCGGTAGGACATCATCATATGCGCAATGTGACCAAGGAGTTGATCACGGGATGATGTGTTACGGAACGAGTAAAGTGACTTGCCGGTAACGAGATTGAACAAGGTATTGGATACCGACGATCGAATCTCGGGCAAGTAACATACCGATAGACAAAGGGAATTGAATACGGGATCGATTGAGTCCTTGACATCGTGGTTCATCCGATGAGATCATCGTGGAACATGTGGGAGCCATCATGGGTATCCAGATCCCGCTGTTGGTTATTGACCGGAGAACGTCTCGGTCATGTCTACATGTCTCCCGAACCCGTAGGGTCTACACACTTAAGGTTCGATGACGCTAGGGTTATAAAGGAAGCTTGTATGTGGTTACCGAATGTTGTTCGGAGTCCCGGATGAGATCCCGGACGTCACGAGGAGTTCCGGAATGGTCCGGAGGTAAAGATTTATATATAGGAAGTCCTGTTTCGGGCATCGGGACAAGTTTCGGGGTCATCGGTATTGTACCGGGACCACCGGAAGGGTCCCGGGGGCCCACCGGGTGGGGCCACCTGCCCCGGGGGGCCACATGGGCTGTAGGGGGTGCGCCTTGGCCTACATGGGCCAAGGGCACCAGCCCCAAGAGGCCCATGCGCCTAGGGAACCCTAGAGGGAAGAGTCCTCAAGGGGGAAGGCACCTCCGAGGTGCCTTGGGGAGGATGGACTCCTCCCCCCCTCCTTGGCCGCACCCCAAAACCCATCTAGGGCTGGCCGCCGCCCCTAGGGGGTGGGAAAACCCTAAAGGGGGCGAAGCCCCCTTCCCCCCTATATATATTGAGGCATGGGGCTGCCCATAACACGCGATTTGATCTCTCGTTGGTGCAGCCCTGCCCCTCTCCCTCCTCCTCCTCTCCCATGGTGCTTGGCGAAGCCCTGCTGGATTGCCACGCTCCTCCATCACCACCACTCCATTGTGCTGCTGCTGGATGGAGTCTTCCTCAACCTCTCCCTCTCTCCTTGCTGGATCAAGGCGTGGGAGACGTCACCGGGCTGTACGTGTGTTGAACGCGGAGGTGCCGTCCGTTCGGCAGTTGATCATCGGTGATTTGAATCACGACGAGTACGACTCCATCAACCCCGTTCACTTGAACGCTTCCGCTTAGCGATCTACAAGGGTATGTAGATGCACTCTCCTTCTACTCGTTGCTAGTCTCTCCATAGATAGATCTTGGTGATACGCGTAGGAAAATTTTGAATTTGTGCTACGTTCCCCAACAGTGGCATCATTAGCTAGGTCTATTGCGTAGATTCTTTGCACGAGTAGAACACAAAGTAGTTGTGGGCGTTGATGTTGTTCAATATGCTTACCGTTACTAGTCCAATCTTGTTTCGACGGTATTGTGGGATGAAGCGGCCCGGACCGACCTTACACGTACTCTTACGTGAGACAGGTTCCACCGATTGACATGCACTTGGTGCATAAGGTGGCTAGCGGGTGCCAGTCTCTCCCACTTTAGTCGGAACGGATTCGATGAAAAGGGTCCTTATGAAGGGTAAATAGCAATTGGCATATCACGTTGTGGTCTTGCGTAGGTAAGAAACGTTCTTGCTAGAAACCCATAGCAGCCACGTAAAAACATGCAACAACAATTAGAGGACGTCTAACTTGTTTTTGCAGGGTATGCTATGTGATGTGATATGGCCAAAAGGATGTGATGAATGATATATGTGATGTATGAGATTGATCATGTTCTTGTAATAGGATTCACGACTTGCATGTCGATGAGTATGACAACCGGCAGGAGCCATAGGAGTTGTCTTTATTTTTTGTATGACCTGCGTGTCATTGAAGAACGCCATGTAACTTACTTTACTTTATTGCTAAACGCGTTAGCCATAGAAGTAGAAGTAGTCGTTGGCGTGACAACTTCATGAAGACACGATGATGGAGATCATGATGATGGAGATCATGGTGTCATGCCGGTGACGATGATGATCATGGAGCCCCGAAGATGAAGATCAAAAGGAGCAAAATGATATTGGCCATATCATGTCACTATTTGATTGCATGTGATGTTTATCATGTTTATGCATCTTGTTTACTTAGGACGACGGTAGTAAATAAGATGATCCCTTACAAAATTTCAAGAAGTGTTCTCCCCTAACTGTGCACCGTTGCTACAGTTCGTCGCTTCTAAGCACCACGTGATGATCGGGTGTGATGGATTCTTACGTTCACATACAACGGGTGTAAGACAGTTTTACACAGCGAAAACACTTAGGGTTAACTTGACGAGCCTAGCATGTGCAGACATGGCCTCAGAACACGGAGACCGAAAGGTCGAGCATGAGTTGTATAGTAGATACGATCAACATGAAGATGTTCATCGATGATGACTAGTCCGTCTCACGTGATGATCGGACACGGCCTAGTTGACTCGGATCATGTAATCACTTAGATGACCAGAGGGATGTCTATCTAAGTGGGAGTTCATAAGATGAACTTAATTATCCTGAACATAGTCAAAAGACCTTTTGCAAATTATGTCGTAGTTCACGCTATAGTTCTACTGTTTTAGTTATGAGAAAATATAGTTGAAACTTGACAGTAGCGATTATGCGGACACTAGAAAGCTTATGTCCTTAATGCACTGCTTAGTGTGCTGAACCCCAAACGTCGTTTGTGGATGTTTCGAACATCGAACATACACGTTTTGATAACTACGTGATAGTTCAGTTAAATGGTTTAAGTAGAGGCACCAAAGACGTTTTCGAAACGTCGCGGAACATATGAGATGTTTCGAGGGCTGAAATTGGGATTTCACGCTCGTGCCCACGTCAAGAGGTATAAGACCTCCGACGATTTTCTTAGCCTGCAAACTAAGGGAGAAAAGCTCAATCGTTGAGCTTGTGCTTAGATTGTCTGAGCACAACAATCACTTGAATCGAGTGGGAGTTGATCTTCCAGATGAGATAGTGATGTTTCCCCAAAGTCATTGCCACCAAGCTGCTAGAGCTTCGTGATGAACTATAACATATCAAGGATAGAGATGATGATCCTTGAGGTATTCGCGTTGTTTGACATCGCGAAAGTAGAAATCAAGAAGGAGCATCAATTGTTGATGGTTGATGAAACCACTAGTTTCAAGAAGGGCAAGGGAAAGAAGGGATACTTCATGAAACGGCAAATCAGCTGCTGCACCAATGAAGAAACCCGAGGTTGAACCCAAACCCGAGACTAAGTGCTTCTGTAATAAGGGGAACAACCACTGGAGCAAGATTACCCTAGATACTTGGTAGATGAGAAGGCTGGCAAAGTCGATAGAAGTATATTGGATATACATTATGTTAATGTGTACTTTACTAGTACTCCTAGTAGCACCAGGGTATTAGATACCGGTTCGGTTGCTAAGTGTTAGTAACTCGAAATAAAAGCTACGGAATAAAATGTAGACTAGCTAAAGGTGAGCTGACGATACGTGTTGGAAGTGTTTCCAAGTTTGATGTGATCTAACATCGCACGCTCCCTCTACCATCAAGATTAGTATTAAACCTGAATAAGTGCTCTTGCACCTATAGGAATGGTTTATTGAATCTTGATCGTAGTGATACACATTTTCATGCCAAAAGATATAAGATAGTAATGATAGTACCACTTGCTTGTGGCACTGCCATGTAAGTCATATTGGTATAAAACGCATGAAGAAGCTCCATGTTGATGGATCTTTGACTCACTCGTTTTTGAAAAGTTTGAGACATGCGAACCATGTCTATTGGTGTATATGCATGAAGAAACTCCATGCAAATGGATCGTTCGGACTCACTTGATTTTGAATCACTTGAGATATGCAAATCATACCACATGGGCAAGATGACTGAAAAGCCTCATTTTCAGTAAGATGGAACAAGATAGCAACTTGTTGGAAGTAACACATTTTGATGTGTGCAGTCGAATGAGTGCTGAGGCATGCAGTGAATATCATTATGTTCTTACTTCACAGATGATTCGAGTAAATGTTGAGTATATTTACTTGATGAAACACAAGTCTGAATTATTGAATGGTTCAAGTAATTTCAGAGTGAAGTAGCAGATCATTGTGACAAGAGGATAAAATGTCTATGATATGATCATAGAGATGAATATCTGAGTTACGAGTTTTGGCACACAATTAAGACATTGTGGAAATTGTTTCGCAATTAATACCGCCTAGAACACCTTAATGTGATGGTGTGTCCAAACATCATAGTTACACCCTATTGGATATGGTGCATACCATGATGTCTCTTATCGAATTACCACTATTGTTCATGGGTTAGGCATTAGAGACAACCACATTCACTTTAAATAGGGTACCACGTAATTCCGTTGAGATGACACCGTATGAATTATGGTTTAGAGAAACCTAAGTTGTCGTTTCTTAAAGGTTTGGGGCTGCGACGCTTATGTGAAAAAGTTTCAGGATTAAGCTCGAACCCAAAGCGGATAAAATGCATCTTCATAGGAAACCCAAAACAGTTGGGTATACCTCCTAATTCAGATCCGAAAGCAATATGGATTGTTTCTAGAATCGGGTCCTTTCTCGAGGAAAAGTTTCTCTCGAAAGAGTTGAGTGGGAGGATGGTGGAGACTTGATGAGGTTATTGAACCGTCTCTTCAACTAGTGTGTGGCAGGGCACAGGAAGTTGTTCCTGTGGCACCTACACCAATTGAAGTGGAAGCTTATGATATTGATCATGAAACTTCGGATCAAGTCACTCCCAAACCTCGTAGGACGACAAGGACACGTACTACTTCGGAGTGGTAAGGTGATCCTGTCTTGAAGGTCATGTTGCTAGACAACAATGAACCTACGAGCTATGGAGAAGCGATGGTGGGCCCGAATTCCGACAAATGGTTAGAAGCCATGAAATCCGAGATAGTACCCATATATCAGAACAAAGCATGGACTTTGGTGGACTTGCCCGATGATCGGCAAGCCATTGAGATAAATGGATCTTTAATAAGAAGACGGACGTGGATGGTAATGTCACCATCTATGAAGCTCGACTTGTGGAGAAGAGTTTTTTCACAAGTTCAAGGAGTTGACTACGATGAGATTTTCTCATCCGTAGCGATGCTTAAAGTCCGTCGGAATCATGTTAGCATTAGCTGCATTTATGAAATCTGGCAGATGGATGTCAAGACAAGTTTCCTTACTAGTTTTCGTAAGGAAAGGTTGTATGCAATACAATCAGAAAAGTTTTGTC
>NC_041392.1:536425074-536452131 GCF_002162155.2 Triticum dicoccoides
ATCCTTCTAAGGACTGGAGTAAGCATCTCGGAGTTGGAATGTACGCTTTGATGAGATGATCAAAGATTTTGGATTTATACAAAGTTTATGAGAAACTTGTATTTCCAAAGAAGTGAGTGGGAGCACTATAGAATTTCTGATGAGTATATGTTATTGACATATTGATGATCAGAGATGATGTAGAATTTCTAGAAAGCATATAGGGTTATTTGAAAGGTGTTTTTCAATGGAAAGCCTGGATTAAGCTGCTTGAGCATTGAGCATCAAGATCTATAAGGATAGATCAAAACGCTTAATGGTACTTTCAAATGAGCACATACCTTGACATGATCTTGAAGGTGTTCAAGATGGACCAGTCAAAGAAGGAGTTCTTGCCTGAGTTGTAAGGTACGAAGTTAAGACTTAAAGCTCGACCACGGCAGAATAGAGAGAAAGGACTAAGGTCGTCCCCTATGCTTAAGACATAGGCTCTACAGTATGCCATGCTGAGTACCGCACCTGAAGTGTGCCTTGCCATGAGTCAGTCAAGGGGTACAAGAGTGATCCATGAATGGATCACAGACAGCGGTCAAAGTTATCCTTGGTAACTAGTGGACTAAGGAATTTTCTCGATTATGGAGGTGGTAAAAGAGTTCGTCGTAAAGGTTACGACGATGCAAGCTTGACACCTATCCGGATAGCTCTGAGTAGAGAGACCGGATACATATAATGGAGCAATAATTTAGAATAGCTCCAAGTAGAACAGTTGTTTGGAATAGCTCCAAATAAGAGCGTGGTAGCTGCATCTAGGAGATGACATAGAGATTTGTAAAGCACACACGGATCTGAAAGGTTCAGACCCGTTGACTAAAACCTCTCTCACAAGCAACATGATCAAACATAAAACTCATTGAGTGTTAATCACATAGTGATGTGAACTAGACTACTGACTCTAGTAAACTCTTGGGTATTAGTCACATGGCGATGTGACCTGTGAGTGTTAATCACATGGCGATGTGAACTAGATTATTGACTCTAGTGCAAGTGGGAGACTGTTGGAAATATGCCCTAGAGGCAATAATAAAAGTGTTATTATTATATTTCCTTGTTCATGATAATTGTCTTTTATTCATGCTATAACTGTATTATCCGGAAATCGTAATACACGTGTGAGTACATAGACCACAATATGTCCCTAGTGAGCCTCTAGTTGACTAGCTCGTTGTGATCAACAGATAGTCATGGTTTCCTGGCTATGGACATTGGATGTCGTTGATAACGGGATCACATCATTAGGAGAATGATGTGATGGACAAGACCCAATCCTAAGCATAGCAAAAAGATCGTGTAGTTCGTTTGCTAGAGCTTTGCCAATGTCAAGTATCTCTTCCTTTGACCATGAGAGCGTGTAACTCCTGGATACCGTAGGAGTGCTTTGGGTGTATCAAACGTCACAACGTAACTGGGTGACTATAAAGGTGCACTACAGGTATCTCCGAAAGTATCTATTGTTTTATGCGGATCGAGACTGGGATTTGTCACTCCGTGTAAACGGAGAGGTATCTCTGGGCCCACTCGGTAGGACATCATCATATGCGCAATGTGACCAAGGAGTTGATCACGGGATGATGTGTTACGGAACGAGTAAAGTGACTTGCCGGTAACGAGATTGAACAAGGTATTGGATACCGACGATCGAATCTCGGGCAAGTAAAATACCGCTAGACAAAGGGAATTGTATACGGGATCGATTGAGTCCTTGACATCGTGGTTCATCCGATGAGATCGTCGTGGAACATGTGGGAGCCAACATGGGTATCCAGATCCCGCTGTTGGTTATTGACCGGAGAACGTCTCGGTCATGTCTGCATGTCTCCCGAACCCGTAGGGTCTACACACTTAAGGTTCGATGACGCTAGGGTTATAAAGGAAGCTTGTATGTGGTTACCGAATGTTGTTCGGAGTCCCGGATGAGATCCCGGACGTCACGAGGAGTTCCGGAATGGTCCGGAGGTAAAGATTTATATATAGGAAGTCCTGTTTCGGGCATCGGGACAAGTTTCGGGGTCATCGGTATTGTACCGGGACCACCGGAAGGGTCCCGGGGGCCCACCGGGTGGGGCCACCTGCCCCGGGGGGCCACCTGCCCCGGGGGGCCACATGGGCTGTAGGGGGTGCGCCTTGGCCTACATGGGCCAAGGGCACCAGCCCCAAGAGGCCCATGCGCCTAGGGAACCCTAGAGGGAAGAGTCCTCAAGGGGGAAGGCACCTCCGAGGTGCCTTGGGGAGGATGGACTCCTCCCCCCCTCCTTGGCCGCACCCCAAAACCCATCTAGGGCTGGCCGCCGCCCCTAGGGGGTGGGAAAACCCTAAAGGGGGCGAAGCCCCCTTCCCCCCTATATATATTGAGGCATGGGGCTGCCCATAACACGCGATTTGATCTCTCGTTGGTGCAGCCCTGCCCCTCTCCCTCCTCCTCCTCTCCCATGGTGCTTGGCGAAGCCCTGCTGAATTGCCACGCTCCTCCATCACCACCACGCCGTTGTGCTGCTGTTGGATGGAGTCTTCCTCAACCTCTCCCTCTCTCCTTGCTGGATCAAGGCGTGGGAGACGTCACCGGGCTGTACGTGTGTTGAACGCGGAGGTGCCGTCCGTTCGGCACTTGATCATCGGTGATTTGAATCACGACGAGTACGACTCCATCAACCCCGTTCACTTGAACGCTTCTGCTTAGCGATCTACAAGGGTATGTAGATGCACTCTCCTTCTACTCGTTGCTGGTCTCTCCATAGATAGATCTTGGTGATACGCGTAGGAAAATTTTGAATTTCTGCTACTTTCCCCAACAGGAACCAAAATAAAAACAACCCCAAATGCATAATGCCCCCGATCGCCCCAACTGGGCTCCACTACTGATCTCCTGGAAAGGAAACGTAGTATCGTCCTGAGTCCTCATCGAACTCCCACTTGAGCTCAGTCGCATCTCCTGGAACGGTATCATCGGTCCCTGCATATGGTTTTGGAAGTAATCTGTGAGCCACGGGGACTCAGCAATCTCACACCCTCGCGATCAAGACTATTTAAGCTTATAGGTAGGGAAAAGGTATGAGGTGGAGCTGCAGCAAGCACTAGCATATATGGTGGCTAACATACGCAAATGAGAGCGAGAAAAGAAAGGCAAGGCACGGTCGAGAAAGTATGATCAAGAAGTGATCCAAGTCTACTTACGTTCAAGCATAACCCGAGACCGTGTTCTCTTCCCGGACTCCGCCGAAAAGAGACCATCACGGCTACACATGCTGTTGATCCATTTTAATTAAGTAAAGTTTCAGGGTTTCTACAACCGGACATTAACAAATGCCCATCTGCCCATAACCGTGGGCACGGCTTTCAAAAGTTCAAATCCCTGTAGGGGTGTCCCAACTTAGCCCATCACAAGCTCTCACGGTCAACGAAGGATATTCCTTCTCCCAGGACGGCCCGATCAGACTCGGAATCCCGGTTACAAGACATCTCGACAATGGTAAAACTAAACCAGCAAAGCCACCCGATGTGCCGACAAATCCCGGTAGGAGTCGCACATATCTCATTCTCAAGGCAACGCCGGATGAGACTAGCTATGAGTAAAACCAACCCTCAAGGTTCCCCGAGGTGGCCCCGCAGGCAGCTCAGTTCAGACCAACACTCAGAGGAGCACTGGCCCAGGGGGGTTTAAAATAAACATGACCCCTGAGTCCGTGAAACCCAAGGGAAAAAGGCTAGGTGGCAAATGGTAAAACCAAGGTTGGGCCTTGCTGGAGGAGATTTATTCAAGGCGAACTGTCAAGGGGTTCCCATTATAACCCAACCACGTAAGGAACGCAAAATCAAGGAACATAACACCGGTATGACGGAAACTAGGGCAGCAAGAGTGGAACAAAACACCAGGCATAAGGCCGAGCCTTCCACCCTTTACCAAGTATATAGATGCATTGAAGTAGACAAGATATAATAATGATATCCCAACAATAAACATGTTCCAACAAGGAACAAACTCCAATCTTCACCTGCAACTAACAACACTCTAAGAGGGGCTGAGCAAAGCGGTAACATAGCCAAACAATGGTTTGCTAGGACAAGGTGGGTTAGAGGTTTGACATGGCAATATGTGAGGCATGATAAAGCATGTGGTAGGTATCGTAGAATAGGCATAGAAATAGAGCGAGCATCTAGCAAGCAAAGATAGAAGTGATTTCGAGGGTATGATCATCTTGCCTGCAAAGTTCTCCGAGTTGACATAAGCTTGATCCTTGTAAACGTTCTCAACGGGTTCCTCGATCGCGTACTCGTCTCCCGGCTCTACCCAAAGCAAGAATGCAAGCAAAGGGAGACACAATCAACCACGGTGCAATGCACAAGCAACACGATGCAAAAACATGGCATGATATGCGGGATGTGATATGCAATGCATATGCATGCTTCGGAAAGGAAAGATTGAACCAGGCCTCAACTTGGAAAACCAAGAGTGCCTCTGGAAAGATGAGTTGATTTCGGTCGAAATCGATATAAAGATCACCGGAATCGGATGCACGGTTTGCAAATGGCAAGCAAAACAATATTGGCACAAAGCTGCGATTAACAGCACGAGGCCATCTAAATGCATCAAGAACAACAAGCTACTGCACTCTAACATAGCAACAAATCACATGGCAGTGATCCACTCAATATGCTTGACAAAATATGAACACTAAGCTACGGCTAATTCACACAATAGCAGGTTCAAACGAGCATGGCAAAAGTGCAAAAGATATCATGTTCACAGACTTAGTGAAATAACCAACATGGCAGGATTTAACATCAGGAAGCAATGTTTAGAGCAAGATAACAACATGCTACAGGAACATATCATGGCAAAGCAAGGCATGACATGATACTACACAAAACATACAACAAAAGTCCCTTACTGACCATAAGCCAAAAGGGATCAGAAAATAAAATGGCACCCATGTAAACATAGCAAGTTTCGTTAATCGATTCAGATTTAGCAGAAAACTGGAACATGGCAAAACAGAATTACGTGGGCATGTTTACGAGCTCGATGCACTCACCACAAGGCATTGCATGACAAGCTAAGAATACACCCAGCAAGTAGACATGATAAATAAGCTAACCATGGCAAGAACATACTCATAGCAAGCATGGATAAACAACAACAACCTCGGCAAAATTGATTAACACATAAACAATCTGCCAGGAACATTTTATAGCAAAAGTAGAGCAAGATTGAGTCATACTAGGGTACTCCATAATTGCAAATAAAGACATGGATGGATAGAGCATAACAATATCTCAAAATCATCCTTACTGAACATGCTCAAAAGAGGAATGGATCACTCTGTAGCAACAAGAATACATGGCATAAAAATATCAACAGGGAAATAACTTGGGAGCTATTTTGAGAGCTATTTTGCATGCTTGTGCTAGTCACCACAAAGATCACAAAAATACATGGCATACACCCCTGTAAAGATGACATGGCATACAACAAAACACATGTAGGGCTCAAGTTCATAGGAGGCACACATTAAACATGGCAAAAATGACAAATGTCCATAATCTGTTAAGAATCTGAAACTAACATTACATAGCACTCTTGCAACAGCATTTAGGGCATCAAGATGAACTCAAATGAACATGGTGCAATGGAATGAATTGAAGCGCACATCCAGACGAACAATTTGGTATGCTACACGCCCAAAACGAAGCCACAGATGCAAAATTATGATGCGATGAAGATAGCTAAAAAATACTGGGACTTGGGGAAAAAACGAAGTCAACCTCCCAGATCTGGATCTAGGGTTTCAGCGCGCTTTACGAGGTTCGCCGGAACAGTAGCTAGGTCGGCGGAGTTTGGGGAGAGGAGGACGGAGCTGGAGCAGTGGCCGGACTTGGGCGTCGGGGCCGCCGGTTCTGGCACCGAACGACGAGGGCGGGGAGGTGGCGCGGCTCCCGAGCTGCGCGGCGGAGCTCCTTAGGCGCGGTGGTCAGAGAAGAGGCGCGGCGGCCAGCGACGTCGGCGGTGGCGGCGAGGAGGTAGAGCGGCGGCGCGGCGAGCCGGTGGAGGCGGGTGGCTGTGGATCCCACGGGGATCGGGCGGCGGCGGCGTGGGCCTCGGGGGCCCGGCCCGGGCCGCGCGGGCCGGTGCGGACAGGCGGCGATGTGGGGCTCGGGCGTGGTAACGTGGTGGGTGATGATTGGTGCGGAGCGGCGGCGGCGATTCGTCCGGCGCGGACCGGACGTGTCCGGCACGCGGAGGGTGCGGGCTAGGGTTTAGGGTGGTGTTTGATCCGAGATTTTCGGAGGAGATGCCTATTTATACATAGAAGGAGCTAGGAGGCTCCAAATTGAGCACGGTTTTCGGCCACGCGATCATGATCGAACGACCGAGATAATGGAGGGGGTTTAGCTGGGCTTTGGGCCACTTTGGAAAGGTGTTGGGCTGCAACACACATGAGGCCTTTACGGTTCCTCGGTTAACCGTTGGATTATCAAACGAAGTCCAAATGGTATGAAACTTGACAGGCGGTCTACCGGTAGTGAACCAAGACTGCTTGGCAAGTCTCTGTCCAATCTGAGAACGTTTAACACCCGCACACGAAAAGAAGCAAAAGGGGACACCGGAGGACATAGGAGCGCTGGAATGCAAAACGAACAACGGGGAAAATGCTCGAATGCATGATACGAACACGTATGCAAATGCGATGCACATGATGACATGATATGAGATGCATGATAAAGACAAAAGCAACACGGAGACAAAACCCAACAACGAGGAAATATCATAACTTAGTGCCGAAAATGGCAAGAGTTGGGATACAAGCATGGCAGGTTACATATGGGGCGTTACATTCCTACTAGGAATAGGAATCCTATTCCTAGTAGGTTTCCAACAAGGAAGAGAGGAGGAAGGAGAGGGAGAGAGGGAGAAGGAAAGGGGGCGCCCCCATCCCTAGTCCATTTCGGACCCAAGGGGGAGGGGGCACGCGGCCTGCCCTAGCCGCCCCTCTCTCTCTCCACTAAGGCCCATGAGGCCCATTAGTTCCCCCAGGGGGTTCCATTATCCCTCCGGCACTCCGGTTTTATCCGAAACATTTTCGGTGTCCGAATATAGTCGTCCAATATATCAATCTTTATGTATCGACCATTTCGAGACTCCTCGTCATGTCCGTGATCACATCTGGAACTCTGTACTACCTTCGGTATATCAAAACACATAAACTCATAATATCGATCATCATCGAACGTTAAGCGTGCGGACCCTATGGGTTCGAGAACTATGTAGACATGACCGAGACACTTCTTCGATCAATAACCAATAGCGGAACTTGGATGCACATATTGGCTCCTACATATTCTACGAACATCTTTCTCGGTCAAACCGCATAACAACATATGTTGTTCCCTTTGTCATCGGAATGTTACTTGCCCGAGATTCGATCGTCGGTATCTCAATACCTAGTTCAATCTCGTTACCGGCAAGTCTCTTTACTCGTTTCGTAATGCAACATCCCGCAACTAATTCATTAGTTACATTGCTTGCAAGGCTTATAGTGATGTGCATTACCGAGAAGGCCCAGAGATACCTCTCCGACAATCGGAGTGACAAATCCTAGTCTCGATCTATGCCAACTCAACAAACACTATCAGAGACACCTGTAGAGCATCTTTATAATCACCCAGTTACGTTGTGACGTTTGATAGCATACTAAGTGTTCCTCCGGTATTCGGGAGTTGCCTAATCTCATAGTCATAGGAACATGTATAAGTTATGGAGAAAGCAATAGCAATAAACTAAACGATCATAGTGCTAAGCTAACAGATGGGTCAAGTCAATCACGTCATTCTCTAATGATGTGTTCCCGTTCATCAAATGACAACTCTTGTCCATGGCTAGGAAACTTAACCATCTTTGATTAACGAGCTAGTCAAGTAGAGGCATACTAGTGACACTCAGTTTGTCTATGTATTCACACATGTACTAAGTTTCCGGTTAATACAATTCTAGCATGACTAATAAACATTTATCATGATATAAGGAAATATAAATAACAAATTTATTATTGCCTCTAGGGCATATTTCCTTCACGCGATAAATGGGTTGTCAATCCCTTCACGGTCACTTGGAAAAGTGAGATCTGATAAAGATAGTAAAATAAAAAAAATTGGTATTTTTGTTGTATAGATTGGAAAGTAAAGATTGCAAAAAGAGTAAATGAGATGCGATGTAAATAAAAGAGATGCAATATAATAAAAAAGAGACCCGGGGGCCATAGGTTTCACTAGTGGCCTCTCTTAAGATAGCATGTATTACGATGGGTGAACAAATTACTGCCGAGAAATTGATAGAAAAGCGCATAGGTATGAGAATATCTAAGGCAATGATCATAAATATAGGCATCACATCCGTGTCAAGTAAATCGAAACGATTCTGCATCTACTACTATTACTCCACACATTGACCGCTATCCAGCATGCATTTAGAGTATTAAGTTCATAAGAACAGAGTAACGTTTTAAGCAAGATGACATGATGTAGAGGGATAAACTCAAGCAATATGATATAAACCCCATCTTTTTATCCTCGATGGCAACAATACAATACGTCCCTTGTTGCCCCTACTGTCACTAGGAAAGGACACCGCAAGATTGAACCCAAAGCCAAGCACTTCTACCATTGCAAGAAAGATCAATCTAGTAGGCCAAACTAAACCGATAATTCGAAGATACTTGCAAAGATATCAAATCATGCATATAGGAATTTAGAGAAGAACCAAATAATATTCATAGACAATCTTGTTAATAAACCCACAATTCATTGGATCTCGGCAAACACACTGCAAAAGAGTGTTACACTGAATAGATCTCCAAGAATATCGAGGAGAACTTTGTATTGAGAATCAAAGAGAAAGAAGAAGTCATCTAGCTAATAACTATGTATCCGAAGGTCTGTGGTTAGCTACTCACGCTTTATCGGAGAGGCTATGGTGTTGATGTAGAAGCCCTCCGTGATCGATTCCCCCTCCGGCAGATCGCCGGAAGAGGCCCCAAGATGGGATCTCATGGATACAGAAGGTTGCGGCGGTGGAAAAGTGGTTTCGTGGCTCTCTGTGATCGACCTATGTTATAAGAGTATATATAGGTGGAAGAAGTACGTCGGTGGAGCTACGAGGGGCCCACGAGGGTGGGGGCGGCCCTCCTGCCTTGTGGCGTTCCAGACTTCAACTCTAAGTCTCCTGGTTTGCTTTTGGTCCAAGAAAGATCATCGCGAAGGTTTCATTCCGTTTGGATTTCGTTTAGTATTTCTTTTCTGCGAAACTCTAAAATAGGCAAAAAAAACATAAACTGGCACTGGGCCTCCGGTTAATAGGTTAATCCCAAAAATAATATAAAAGAGCATATTAAAGCCCATTAAACATCCAAAACAGATAATATAATAGCATGGAATAATAAAAAATTATAGATACGTTAGATACGTATCAGTGCTCGGCTGGCGATGTGGATGGTTGGTGTGGCTTCTTGTGTGGCAACGATGACGGCTTTGGGTGAAGTTGGTTTGCAGCTGAGTTTTGGTAGTCGGTCTCATCCGGCGTGTTCGAGGGGTTGCCGAGCCTCACATTGTGTTTCTGGAGTCGGAGCTGCTGAGGAGGGGCCCTTGCGGCGACGATGACGTGAGGCGGGTGGTCGGTTCCAGCGCAGGCTCAATGCTTTTCTCCTGCAATGCTTGTCGACGGAGTCGGAGCTGCCGGTTGCCAACGCGTGTGGTTGACTGTTTGGCTTTGGCCGACGCAGGCCTCGGCGTTTGCTTCAGGTGTGGTCTACATCGATGGTCGTCGATGGTGGAGTCGAAGTCGCCCTCGTGAAGGTGTGATGACGATGGCACCGGGTTGCAACCTCGATGGCGTTCACTCCTTTGCGACGTGTGTGCGTTCTTGTGTGGGTTGCCAGGTCGCCATGTGTGTCCTGTGTGGGCGTGTTGTAACGGTTTTCGTCCGGTTTTCCGTTAATTGACCGGACAACTCTCTTCTTTTTTATTAATGAGATGAGACAAAGCTTTTGCCTCTGTTTCAAAAAAAATATCGGTCTAATAATTTAATAAAAAAATCAGAAAAAGAAACTATTCAAGCTAACAAAAATCAACTAAACAAGCCTTCTGGCGTCGTGTATTATGCCATTTACTACATCCGAAAGAGCCTTTTCCAGCAAGGGGTGTCGGACGGTGACCGCGCAATCAGGCGAGTGCCAGCGAACATTGGTCAAAGTTTCGTTTACGTGCCAAAATGTACACTTAATCAGACCTTGAATATCATCACTGCGTGTGGAATGCATTTCACTTCGTCGGTTATCTAGGGGGTGCCTCACCCGTTTATTTGAACAGGTTTGGCGAGCACACGTGAGACACCTGCACTGCCCTGCCACGATTTGTCCATTTTAGTGGTGTTTGGCCTGCCATTTTAGCCCTGCACGCATGCAGGGGTACGTATATGGTTGCTCGGTAGCGACGTTTCTTTTCTCCACGAAAAGGAAACACCGACAGGCCGCATGGGCTCCAGCGGGTCAGTCCAATCTTTCTACGTGCGCCTGCCACCCAAAAAGATTCGGAATCTAATAACGCCCCAACCTCAGGTCAGGGTACCTATTTTAGTTAGAAGCAGGACAACTTCGTCCTTTAATTTATTTTTTGACAAAAAATTACTGTGTGTATCAATTAACCTGTCATGTGTCAGTAGAGTTGCTATAAGAGCAACTCCAATGGGACGACACATTTTGTCTACGGCTGTTTGTTTTAGTCGGCGCGGATAGAAAAGGCGGCTCAACGCACCGACCCATTTTTTAGCCTGATTTGCGTCGGCGTGGACACGCGACGGACGCGCACGCTCGCCTATTTCTGTCCCCGGGCCCGCTGGTCTGCGACACATTGACCTCCCCTCCCTCGGCCAACAAGCAACCCTCGCCCCCGCCTTCTCCGTCACTGACGTCGCCGCCCATTTTTGCCGGCGACTCTTCCAGTTGCCGCCGCCTTCACATCCGCCCAGCAACGCCGTCCCTGCCCCCAGTCGCCCGCCGCTGCCGTTTTGCCGCCGGAGAGCAAACTGGTTCCCGCCGCCGCTTCCCCCATTGCCCAGCCGCCCCGCGACCAAGAAGACGCCTCGCCGCCCCCGCCACATACGACTGGCACGCTCGTCCGACGCCGTCACACTCGTCGGACTCCGGCAGGGCAGCTAGCTGGTCTGTGGGCGCCGCGTCTCCCCTCGCCGGCCGTCTCCTTCTTCGACGCCCGCAAACTGTTCGACAATTTGCCAAGGTACGAAAATGAACTCCGCCGACGAGTTCTTTTTCCACAATTTCATTTGCGACTCCAACGATTCGTCGTCCGACGAGGAGGAGGAGATATTGGCAGCCGTGTTGGTCCATCACCACCTCAACAACCAGCGGCCGTTGTTTCGTGGTTCCATTCCGGGCCACCTTCCAGCGTTGAATCGTAACCGAAAGAGCGGGCATTTTCTTCTCTGGAAGGACTACTTTGATGCCACCGACCTATACCACCGACCTACGACCGCAAGAACGGGGAGGGCAACATAAGCCCAAAATTAAGCAGAGGTACCCACGGTACTAGATCACGGTAGTACCACATGAAGTGGTACTACCGCTGCTAGGAGCAGTACTATTGCTAAGATGCCACCAAGAAACCCAAGCATAGAAACAAGAGGAACTCCAAGTGCTGGGAAGGAAAGAAGGATGCAAATGAAATGTGTAAGTGTTGATTTCATCCTAAATTTTCCACTACGTACCCCCTCTTGATAGCAGGCCCGTCGATAACGCAGGCCAAGTTGGCCGACCGCACAGGCCCCCCGATATTTTGGGGCCCCGAAATCACTGGAAACATAAAAGGCCCGGTAGCCCAATCAGGTTATTTGATCGCATGCTGCTCGTCGTCTCGTCCTACATGCCCATCTCGCAGTACCGCACTCGCAGCCGCCTAGCCCGATCGCATCAGGGACCAGGATTCTGTCCACCGATCTGAATGCTCCTACTACAGTCCTGCTGCTCGCCCTCCCGTCGCCGTCCTCGTCCAGTTCTCCTCCTGCGTCACTGGTTGTCGCCAGACGCCATGTATAGTTCCCTCAAGCATCCCCACGTGAGTGTTCGAGGCCTATTAGTTTCAGATAGGACTCGATTTGCTTAAGATAATAGGGTTATGTATTTTGAATTTTGGATATCGAAAATGGAAACAACTCTGCATCTTCTGATCCAAGATCAAAGTGCGCACTCCTTCAGTCATGCTAACAATCGTACATATGCAGATATGCTATTTGTCTTCAAAATTTTGGTACAGAAAATGACCACGTTAATAATTAATAAGCTGAGCATTAGCCATTGTAGATCGGCTTGATTGATAAATAGTAATAAATTATTTTATGCTTTATAATCAAAAGTTCAAATTTCACGGAATCGGATCCTCTAACATGAAGAAGAGAAGT
This sequence comes from Triticum dicoccoides, assembly GCF_002162155.2. NCBI lineage: Eukaryota > Viridiplantae > Streptophyta > Magnoliopsida > Poales > Poaceae > Triticum > Triticum dicoccoides. The sequence goes on from NC_041392.1 coordinate 536,437,571, forward strand.
CATGTAAGCTACAGTAACCCTGACTTTCCTTCTTCACATCCATAGGATTAAGACTAAAATAATTTGAATTAATTTGCAAATTAAAAATCTACTATAGACATTTACAAAAAATACATACAAACAAAATTATGGTGCAATAAAATCAATTTCAGATTTATTTCTATGAACAGTAATTGTGTACAGTAACATGCCACTACAGTGTTCGCTACAGTACCCCCTGACTTTCCTTCTCCATTTTGCACTAGCTTGCACTGTAGCTTACCTGACTTCTCTCCTCTATGTTAGAGGATCCGTTCCCAAATTTCACCTGGATTGCTAGAACTATTTTTCGGAGATAGTTACTCAATCGTCAAAGATTTTGGTATGGCTGATCATTCAAATTTCAAGGTATGGTCCTAGTTTCTTTTCTTATCATATAATAAATGACAAGCCTATAACTCATGCATGTATTGTTTGAATGATGACTTTTGTTATGCTTTTAGGTAGAACATGGGTTAGTTTATTACTTATATAACCTTTTACTCTATTATTAGGATTAATTTCGGATAAATTTCAAAATATTATACCAAACTGCTAAATGAGAGTATGTTATAGTTATATAGAATTTTTTTAAAATAGGGCCACATTTCGCCTTTTGCCCCGGGCCCCCAAATTTCTGAAGACGGCCCTGCTTGATAGTACGGATTTCCTACGACTCAAGTCCACCAAAAAGAAATCGTCGGAAAACAACCGTCTTCACTCTTAACCATCGAGGAGCGTTCCATTTCATATACTCTCTGAAATACTCAATGCACACGGTTAGTACGTAAAACACATTGTCATCAATCACCAAAACTACTAAGGGTAAAATATGCCCTAACAAGTTGATCACTACTGTTATGGTGATAAACCTAGTGTTTCTTCGCGAAATGTGGGTGGTCTTTGAAGGTGTCTTTCGATAGAGTGGAATGCTCTATTTTGCATCTTGGTCCTATGGCTCCTTCTCCCACCGCTACATTTGACTAACTTTGGCGTCATTAGGGATCTGGTGAGGTTATACCTCTCGAAATCTATATGATCGGCTCTAGGATGGTCATCTGAAAGGGCATTTCCCTACTTTATGTTTTCGATGATGATGACAACCCTTTGTTGGTCTAATCTTGTGCTAAATGTTTCGGGTTCTTGATGCTTAGGCCTACATCGGAAAGTTGTTCTCTCTCGTAGAAAAAGATCGAAGACAGAGTCCTCTATGCTTTTTATCTCTTTGGTCATAGGGAACACGTACTATCAAGAGGGAATCCTCATTGGAAAGAATTGGGGGAATCTATTCACGTACACCTTCCTCACCCCTCCTTTGTCTTTCTCAGGTGTGAGAGAGAGAGTTTCCCTTATCTTCTTCTGCTCACTGTTACTTCCTAGCAGTTGTACCGCTCTCTGGAACGGTTGTATCGCTGGTTCATGACGCTCACCAGCTTTGATCGAGCGGTTGTACCGCTGCTTCCGGGTGGTGGTACCACCACCATGCTCTGCAAAAGCTAGGGCGTTGGTCCCGGCCATGCACCGCCCAAGTACCGCTCAAGGTTCTGGTTTGATGCGGTTCTCGGGCGGTAGTGGCCCGGTTGGTTCGGTCGTTCCTCGATGACCGGTACCATCGGTGATCTGAGCGGTTCTTCCGCTCAGAACTTAGCCGCCCAAGAGCTCAAGGCCATGCACCGCCCAAGTACCGGTCAAGCTTCTGTTTTGATGCGGTAGTTGTGCGATGGCCAGGTGGTTAGTCAGGTTATTTTCTTAACCGGTACTACCGCCTGCTGGCCCGGTTGTACCGCCTGGTAGGTTTCTGCATATACACCGTGAGTCCCGGTTGTACCGGGACAAGGACCGGTTGTACCGCTGCAGTGCTAAAAACGTAGTAACGGCTGGAATTTAGGGTTGCTATATAAGGGTGCTTCTCCCACCTACCACTCTGACCTTTGACCTCTCTCACTCCACCATTAATGCACGTCAAGCTCTCTTGCCCGATCTCTCTCTCTCTCTAGCCACTCAAATTTGTTGATTTGCTAGGGATTGAAGGAGGAGACCTAGATCTACACTTCCAACAAAGGATATTTGCTTCCTCCGTACTTTCTTGTGTGGATTTTGTTACTCTTGGGTGTTTGAGCACCCTAGACGGTTGAGGTCACCTTGGAGCCATATTCCATTGTGGTGAAGCTTCGTGGTTTCGTTGGGAGCCTCCAATTAAGTTGTGGAGAGAGCTCCAACCTAGTTTGTAAAGGTTCGGTCACCGCCTTCAAGGGCACCAATAGTGGAATCATGGCATCTCGCATTGTGTGAGTGCATGAGGAGAATATGGTGGCCCTAGTGGCTTCTTGGGGAGCATTGTGCCTCCACACCGCTCCAACAGAGACGTACTTCCCCTCAAAAGGAAGGAACTTCGGTAACACATCCTCGTCTTCACCGGCTCCACTTTTGGTCATCTCGTCCCTTTACTTTTGCAAGCTTACTTGTGTTACTTTCCTTGCTTGCTTGTGTGCTTGTGTGTGTTGCATCATATAGGTTGCTCACCTAGTTGCATATCTAGACAACCTACTTTGATGCAAAGTTTAATTTGGTAAAGAAAAGCTAAAAATGTTAGTTGCCTATTCACCCCCCCCTCTAGTCAACTATATCGATCCTTTCAATTGGTATCAGAACCTCGTCTCTTTATTAAGGACTTTGCCGTCCGAGGAGTATGGTTGATACCGTAGACGGTCTGGAGGAACACTCCGTGTGAATCCGATCTCGTCTACGGATGATGGGGGAACCTCGGTCTCTCGTGAGGAGTTCAATGTGGCCTTGGAGACATTGAAAACCTCCATGACGACCGAGGTTGAAAGCATGTTTACTAAATTCATTGAAGGGCTTAAACTCTCCACCGTGCAGTTGAAAGTGGGTGACCCCACTGACAAGGTGACAGATGCTATCTCCGACAAGGGGGAAGCTAGTAGTGAAAATGCTCCTTCTTCTAGTGGTAAAAATGGCACTGGCATCTTTGCTCATGTGGAACCACCACTTGTTTATGGTGGACCAGTTCCTTCCACTCATTTGAATCATGCCGGTTCTCCACCTAAGATTATGAAAAATGAGGACTTTGATTCTTGGGTTTATCGCTTTAAGCGACATTTAAATCATGTGAACACTAATCTTTGGAGAATCATTGAAGAAGGTTTCCATCCGCATGATCCAAGAAACTTCACTCCTCGAGAAGCCGCGAATAATCAATTCAATGAGAATGCTCTCTTCATCATTCAAGATGCAATTCCACCCGAAGATCTACCTCATCTTCGGCCCTTCGCCTTGGCCAAAGATGCATGGCATTGTGTTGTTTCTCTCTACCGGGGAAGCGCAAGCATTCAACGCTCCAACTATGAAGTAGTGCAAGATGAAGCCGATGAGTTTGCAATGAAAGAAGATGAAGAACCTCGTGAGCTTTATCGGAGAGTAACCAAACTCGCAGTCTCACTCCGAGATCACGGGAGCAAGGACACGGATGACAATTGGATCAAGCGCAAATTCCTCAAGGCAATGATGCCTTACCACAAGGCCATGTCCTCCGTTATTCGTCAAAGGCCGGACTTCCACACTTTGACCTCAAGTGAAGTGTTGGATGAGTTTGTGGCTATGAACATCTTGTACAAGACCGCCGACAATGCGGTGCTTCGTTCTCAAAGGGCAAAGAAGCCCAACCTTGCATTAAAGGCTAAGGTTTGCGTTGAAGAAGAAGAAGAGGAAAGCAATCCCGAAGATACAAAGTATGCATATCATGAACACATGGCACTTGCTTCAAGGCAATTTTGGAGTAAGAAAAACTCAAGGCCAAACTTCAACAAGAACAACTCAAGTGGAACGAAGAGCAAGCAACGTGTAAGGACTTGCTACAACTATGGCAATGTGAGTCATTTTGTTGCAGAGTGCCCGTATGAGAAGAGGGAAGACAATGGTGGCAAGCTCATTCGAAAGGACAAAGCCAAGTCCTTCCTCAACAAGAGCAACTTTATCAAGAAAACCCCTCACAAGGCATTGGTGGTTCAAGAAGAGTACCATGAGGACAACGATGATGATGAAGATGGTGAGTCGGTTGCCATGGCCTCCGTTGCCATTGCAAAAACTCCACGAATATCTCTCTTCGACTCACCCAATGAGAACATCACCGCCAAGTGCCTCATGGCTAAAGCCACCAACAAGGTAACTCCCAACATCAAAACTACCATCATTAATAATCCTTCCTTGACGGATTGCATTGACGAACGTGAGGGATCTAATGTGGAAGAAAATGAGTTTGAGTCCTTTATGGGTAAACTCAAGGATAAATCCAAGAAGCATTTTGTTTCTCTCTTGGAACAACTTGGTGAAGCCAATGACATGATCGAGTCTCATGAAGATACCATCTCCAAGATGGAGGGGCATAGTCGTGACTATGCCGATGAGATTTCGGATCTTTCCCATGCTCTTGAGGAAGATCATGGTCTTCGTTTGGCTCTTGAGGAGTCACACAACGATGACCATGCTAAGTTAAAGAAAGATCTTGAACATGCTATCGTTGTTTCTCGTGTGCTAAACTCCGAGAAGGCCAAACTTGGGGTTGATCTTGTTAGACTCAAAGAGGAGTTTGATATACTCGACAAGGCTCACAACTCATGCGAGCCTCAAAGAGTCTCATGATCAACTCCAAGTAAAGCTAACCAAGGAGAAAGCCACATTTCCTCGTATGCTATTAATTGATAATGCAAGTGCTACTAACCCTTGTTGTGAGCATGTGCATCTTATTGAGGAGAATGTTAAGTTGAAGGAGCAACTTGAGAAAGGTCTTGTGTCATGCATACAAGGGGAGAAGAACCTAAATGACCTTTTGATAAATCAAAAGGAAGTTGTGGCCAAGGAGGGGATTGGGTTCGCGCCCAACCCCAAGAACAAGAAGAAGGATAACAAGACCAAACGACCTCCTCCTCTCAAGCAAACTTTTATGAAGGAGGGAGAGAGTGCTTCCAAGGAGAAGAAGAACAATGCGAAGGGTGGCGGTGTCAAAAAGGGCAATGCCACCCCTCTCAACAAAGCCGGCGACTTTAATCCTTCTTATGTGTTATGTCGTGCTAGTGATGGGCATGTCTATGCCAAATTTGTTGGCTCTCCTCGTGAGAACATTGAATGGTATATTTGGGTTCCTAAGACCCTTGTTACTAACATCAAAGGACCCATTACAAAATGGGTACCTAAAACCAAGCATTGATCTCTTGTAGGTGTTTGCTTCCGCTGGGGGATCATGGTTGCTCGATAGCGGAGCTACAAATCATATGACCGGAAGCAAGGACTTGGTGGTGGACGTGCACGAGATTCCATCTATGCCCACCAATGTCGAGTGGGGTGACGCCTCATCTTCTAAGGTATTGGGACTTGGCAAGGTAGTCATCTCTCATGATCTCACGATCGAGAAGGTCATGCTTGTTGAGTCCCTTGCATACAATTTACTTTCCGTTCGTCAACTTGCAATCATGGGCTTTGCCACTTTCTTTGATATTGATAATGTGGCCCTCTTGTGGAGCAAGACTCTTAAAGTAGCCTTTGTTGGGCATGTCGAGAACGGTCTATATGTGATTAACTTTTCGGAGCGACCCACTAAGACCGCGACATGCCTAATGGCTAAAGTTGATGTGGGATGGCTTTGGCATCACCGTTTAGCCCATGCCAATATGACATCTTTGTAAAGTCTTCTCAAGGGGGACCATGTTAATGGACTAACGAATGTTAGTTTTGCTAAAGATCGTGCTTGCAGTGCTTGTATCGAAGGAAAGCTACATGAGAAGGCTCACCCTCCCACGACTATCATTTACTCAAAGAGGCCTTTGGAGCTCCTTCACTTGGATCTCTTTGGGCCTCCATCCTTTGATAGTCTTGGGGGTAGGAAGTATTGCTTGGGGATTGTGGATGACTACTCAAGATATACTTGGGTGTATTTCTTCAAGAGGAAGAGCGAGACGCAACAAACCGTCATTGACTTTGCAAATGAAGCACAATGTCAACACAATGCAAAGATCTTGACAATAAGAAGTGACAATGGCACCGAGTTCAAGAACTACACCTTGGATGAGTTTCTTAGTGATGAGGGGATCAAGCATCAATATTCCGCACCCTACACCCCTCAAGAAAATGGTGTTGCGGAGAGGAAGAACCAGACATTGATGGATGCGGCAAGGACCATGATGGCGGAGTTCAAGTTTCCGTACAACTTTTGGGCCGAAGCCATTAACACCGCATGTCATGCATCCAATCGGCTCTACCTCCGCAAGGGCTTGAACAAGACTCCATATGAGATACTCACCGGTAACAAGCCCAACCTCAAGTACTTTTGGGTGTTCGGGTGTAAGTGTTTCATTCTCAAGAAAGGTGTTCGGTTGTCTAAATTTGAGGCTAGAGCTTATGAGGGCATATTTGTTGGTTATGCTACAAACTCTCATGCTTACCGTGTCCTCAATAAATCCATGGGACTTATTGAGAGATGTGTAACGTGGAGTTTGATGAGAATAACGGCTCCCAAGTGGAGCAAAGTAGCACTTGTGATGTAGGTGATGAAATTCCTCCTCAAGCCATAAGAAGAATGGGTGTTGGTTTTATCCTACCCGTTGAGGAACCCCTTGTGGCCGAAGGAGAAGGACAATGCTCCACTCAAGTGGAGCCATCACCAACCCAAGGCCCACACGCTTCCGAAGAACAAAGTGAAGGCCCTCATCCTCATGAACAAGACCAAGGGCAAGATCATGCTCAAGACGGTGTTGACACACCAAGTGATGCCCAAGGTCAAGTTCTCTCCTCCGAGCAAGTTCAAGATCAAGAACAAGCTCAAGACGTCGCTCAAGATGATCAAGTGACCACTCCTCAACTCACCACCGAGGAGGAATTGGAGCGTCGTGCCGCCAAGGTTGCTTCCAAGATCTCCACCAAGGATCATCTCATGACGAATGTGCTTGGAAGCTTAAGAAAGGGGGTAAGCACTCGTAGACAATTAGCAAACTATTGTGAACATCACGCGTTTGTCTCTTGTGTCGAACCCCACAAGGTCTATGAGGCACTCGAAGATCCGGATTCGCTCAATGCCATGCATGAAGAACTCAACAACTTCGAGCGCAACAAAGTGTGGAGATTGGTGCCAAGGCCGACGGTGAACCAGAATGTCATTGGAACCAAGTGGATATTTAAGAACAAGTAAGATGCTAATGGGATTATCATTCGCAACAAGTCTCACTTGGTAGCACAAGGCTACTCCCAAGTCGAGGGTATCGACTACGGTGAATCCTTCGCTCCCGTTGCTCGTCTTGAATCCATTCGCATGTTGATTGCATATGCCTCTCATCATAACTTTAAGTTACAACAAATGGATGTGAAGAGTGCTTTTCTTAATGGTCCTATTAATGAATTGGTTTATGTCAAGCAACCCCCCGGGTTCTAGGATCCCTACTTTCCCGATCATGTGTATCAACTCGATAAGGCACTCTATGGCCTTAAACAAGCCCCACGTGCGTGGTATGACCACCTTACCGAGTTGTTACAAGACTGTGGTTTTGAAGTTGGGCTAATCGACCCCACTCTTTTTACTAATAAGGTCAAAGGGGAGTTGTTTGTGTGCCAATTATATGTTGATGATATTATCTTTGGTTCCCCTAACAAAGCTTTCAATGAGGAATTTGCCGCTCTCATGACCTCAAAGTTCGAGATGTCTTCCATGGGAGAGTTGAAGTTCTTTCTCGGGTTCGAAGTGAAGCAAAGGAGAGAAGGAACCTTCATCAACCAAGCCAAATACACTCAAGACATGCTTAAGAGATTCAAGCTAAGTGATGTCAAGCCGGCGTCCACTCCCATGCCCACCAAGTGCCAACTTGACATTGATCCCAATGGTAAAGCGGTGGATCAAAAGGTATATCGCTCCATGATTGGCTCCTTGCTTTACCTTTGTGCATCTAGACCGGATATCATGTTGAGTGTGGGAATTTGTGCACGGTTTCAAGCTGCACCTAAGGAAAGTCACTATGTGGCGGTCAAACTAATCTTTCGATATTTGGCTCATACCCCAAACTTTGGCTTATGGTACCCAAGAGAAGCAAATTTCAAGCTTGTAGGTTATTCGGACTCGGATTGGGCGGGAGACAAAGTGGATAGGAAGTCCACTTCCGGAGGGTGCCAATTTCTTGGCTGCTCTTTGGTGAGTTGGTCTTCCAAGAAGAAAAGTTGTGTGTCTCTCTCGTCCATGAAAGCGGAGTATGTGGCTGCCGGTAGTTGTTGTGCTCAATTTTTATGGATGAGGCAAACTTTAAAGGATTACGATGTCATTTGTGACAATGTGCCTCTTTGGTGTGACAATGAAAGTGCATCAAGATTTCTCTCAACCCGGTGCAACACTTCAAGATGAAGCATATTGAGATTCGGTATCACTTCATCTGGGATCACATTAGGCGAGGGGAGATCGAGCTCAACTATGTCAACACTCATGATAACCTTGCAGATATTTTCATGAAGCCGTTGGATGAATCAAGATTTCGCGAGTTAAGGCATGAGCTAAATATAATTGATTCGAGCAATGCTGCTTGAACCCTTGCACACCCCACCATACTCAACTTGTTATCTTGTTTAGATGCAGGCATGGACATAGGGGGAGTGGTGTTCTCTCAATGAACTCTTCCTCCCCCATTATGCATAAATTGATCAACTCTTTCACATTATCTTGTTGAAAGACGAGTTTTGGTCATGGGCCCAAGGATAATTCTTCATGGTGCCATACCAATTGACTCATACATAGGTGGCTACGGCCTCTGACCCCCTTGTTTGTGTTGTGCCTTGTGTTAGTCCTTCTTGTCCATGCCTTAGTTTGTTTTCTTTGGCTCTAGGTGTAGGAGTCTCCAAGTGTGGTTCTCTTTCTTTTTCTTTTTGTTTTTTCTTCTTGGAGACCCACCTTTTTCCCCGTGCCTTCTCTATCCCTAGCCTTCCCTTCCTCAAGCCATCTAGTCTAATTGCACACTCTTGTCCATGGCTTTGGTGATGGTGACCGGGCGGTACAACCGGGGTCACAGGCGGTTCTACCGCTGGTGCTCTCGAGGCGGTCTCCCAGCGGTGGCTGAGCAGTTCCACCACTCAACCACTGGGGTGCCCGTCTGGCCGGTTCTACCGGTTGGTTACGGCGGTACTACCGCTTCCTCTTGGCGACGAAAGTACCGCCCGTAACCACTGGCTCGTATCGGGCAGCGGTACAACTGCTCCCTTGAGCGGTACAACCGCTGCGCGACTTTGGGCCTATATATTCCCCTCAGGGCTGGTGGGGGTTTCTTTTCTTTCTTCCCCAGCCCTTCCCATCTTGTGCCCTAGCCGCCGGCCGCCATTGCCTCTGCCCCGGAGTGCTTCTCGAGCTTCGGATCCGTGGGGTCTTCGTGGATCCTCTCCAAGGAGGCCCCCTCCTTCCCGATTTCTTCCCATGGATGCCGGTAATGCCCCATTGACCTTCGTTCTTCGTTCTAGGGTTTGTTCCCCTTGTTCTAGGGCATTACTTGACATTCCGCGTTTATTGATTAAACTATTGGGTGGAAGAGATCACTTTTTGCCTCCTGCTTAGATTGCACATCTTTGAGAGTAGAATATGGCTAGTATGATTCATATTTCACGGTTAAATCTAGTCTCTACCCGTAGTACCACTGTTCAGCGGTTCTACCGCCTCTGCGGGCGGTACAACCCCTGGAGCGGTACTACCGGTAGGAGAACCGGTTCAACCGGGATATCTGCACCATGTAGCCCTGTTTCATTTTCTAAGTTTGTGCAATATATCTTTTCTTTTATTTGTGTGTGCAATCCTCTCATCTTTGCCGGGTCTCTTGTGTTCTCCTTGTGCGTGTGTTCAGGTGGCTCTATTTATTGCTCTGCTCCTCGCAAGACCAAGAAGAGGGCACGACGGACCTTGCGTCCGGTTGTGTCTGATGACGAAGAAGAGGTTGTGATTCCCACCAAGCCCACTCGCCGTGAAAAGTCTGTCGCTGCAAAGCAACGTGTGGTAATGTCGTTGCACCATTGGAAAGCCAAGGATTGGGAAGCCTTCCGCTCGAAGAATCCTTATGAGGTTCCCATTGCTCCTCGTTGGACCACCGTTCAGTTCCGGAATGAGATGCAAGTACGAATTGTTCATGAACTCTTTGAGCACAACAAGAACAGGTATGCCAAGCAGTGGACCATCGATCTTGACCATTGGAGGAACAACTTGGAGTATTTTGGTTAGGCATTGGCTCTCTGCGAGGAATTTGATCTTGTCAAGCTCATGTCAGTCAACTGTGACTTTGATGTTCAACTCATCCATCAGTTCTATGCCACGGTTCACTTTGGAGAAGATGACGCGCGCACTCTCACTTTCATGTGTCGTGATGAGCTCTTTCAAGTTCCCTGGAGGGCTTTTTGCAATGCTATTCGGTATGATGATACCGGTATGGAAGGAAGGGGTGGCATTCGTCCTCATGACCATCCTGAGTCCATGCCTAAGGAGAAGCTTGCCCCTCTGTACATTCGGGGCCGTGGTATTATTGGAGAATCCAAGGATTTGGAGAAGGTCTATGACATCATGCACCGAGTGTTTCGTAATGTGCTCTTGCCCAAGGTGGGCAATCAAGATGAGATTCATGGCTATCTAGTTGACTTGATGGTTGCTATGAAGACCATGGTGGGGACTGGTGCAACATTTGATGTGTCCAATTGGCTGTGGCATGAGATGTACAACATGGTCATCTACCGTAAGGTCCCAATCTATGCTCCATTTGTCATGTGCTTTCTGAACTCTGTGTGGGCTGTTCGTCATCTTGGAGAGCTCCTCACTTCTCCAGACAATCTCACTGTTCATGAGGTCAAGCTTCTTAAGAATAAGAAGCACGCCGAGCCTCGCTTCCCTGCCAATGCTCCTGAGGATGTCTATGCCACTTCTGACGATGAGGACTTTGAGATGGAGCCAGGGGCCAAGCCCTCTTGGGTGGCTAAGCTCACTGCCAAGGTGAAGAATAAGACCTTTTGTCTCCAAACTTACATCCAGAAGAAGATGTATGTGGCACATGTCGATGAGAAGATTGCACGGCGTCGCCAAATTGCAATGATGAAGCACCTCAATATGCCGGTTCAGAGTGGCTCTGAGAAGAGCATCACCCTGGAGGAGCGTTGGATATCTACCCACAGCACCTGGACTGATGATGAAGCCCCTCCCCAGCCATCCACCTCTTTTGCTGCAGCTGACAATGCCATGGAGGAATCCGATCACGACGACGATGACGACTCTGCTGATGAGGACCCAGATGCGACCGAGGAGTCAGAGGAGGAGGACTGAGCTTTGGGATGCTAGCTTCGCTCTTTTCCTTTTTGGTGTCTTGATGCCAAAGGGGGAGAGGGTTCTATAGGTCTTGGGATTTGCATGGGTTTCTCGTTTTCTCGTGTTTCTCTTTTGTGTTGAACTTTGTTCGTTGTCTTGCTTCGTTTCTTGCTGTGTGTGAGACTTGTGCTACTCCTTTTTTATTTCAGTTCGTCGGTTATTATTATTATTATTGCTATCTATCTGTTATGTTGTCTCTCATAGTATGTGCGTAGAGTGGTGAGTCTATAAAATCTAGGGGGAGTCTAGCCCTGAAAGTGTGCCCATGCTTTCTTACAGCTAGTTCATTTTGGGGCACACATCTAGGGGGAGTTCTGACTAGATTTCATAGACTTCTCTCTTGCAAATCGTGTTGTTGTCATCATCCACCAAAAAGGGGGAGATTGAAAGGGCATTTCCCTACTTTATGTTTTGGATGATGATGACAACCCTTTGTTGGTCTAATCTTGTGCTAAATGTTTTAGATTCTCGATGCTTAGGCCTACATCGGAAATCTATTCTCTCTCGTAGGAAAAGATCGAAGATGGAGTCCTCTATGCTTTTTATCTCTTTGGTCGTAGGGAACCCATACTATCAAGAGGGAATCCTCATTGGAAAGAACTGGGGGAATCTATTCACGTACACCTTCCTCACCCCTCCTTTGTCTTTCTCAGGTGTGTGAGAGAGAGTTCCCCTTATCTTCTTCTGCTCACTGTTACTTCCCAGCGGTTGTACCGCTCTCTGGAGTGGTTGTACCGCTGGTTCTTGACGCTCACCAGCTTTGCTCGAGCGGTTGTACTGCTACTTTCGGGCGGTGGTACCGCCACCATGCTCTGCAAAAGCTAGGGCGGTGGTTCCGGCCATGCACCGCCCAAGTACCGCTCAAGGTTCTGGTTTGATGCGGTTCTCGGGCGGTAGTGGCCCAGTTGGTCCGGTCGTTCCTCGATGACCGGTACCACCGGTGGTCTGAGCGGTTCTTCCGCTCAGAACTTAGCCGCCCAAGAGCTCAAGTCCATGCGGTTGTTCCGGCCATGCATCGCCCAAGTACCGGTCAAGCTTCTGTTTTGATGCGGTAGTTGTGCGGTGGCTAGGCAGTTAGTCCGGTTATTTTCTTAACCGGTCCTACCGCCTGCTGTCCCGGTTGTACCACCTGGTAGGGTTCTACAAATACACTGTGAGTCCCGGTTGTGCCGAGACAAGGACCGGTTGTACTGCTGCAGTGCTAAAAACACAGTAACGGCTGGAATTTAGGGTTGCTATATAAGGGTGCTTCTCCCACCTACCACTCTGACCTTTGACCTCTCTCACTCCACCATTAATGCACCTCAAGCTCTCTTGCCCGATCTCTCTCTCTAGCCACTCAAACTTGTTGATTTGCTAGGGATTGAAGGAGGAGACCTAGATCTACACTTCCACCAAAGGATATTTGCTTCCCCCATACTTTCTTGTGTGGATTTTGTTACTCTTGGGTGTTTGAGCACCCTAGACGGTTGAGGTCACCTCGGAGCCATATTCCATTATGGTGAAGCTTCGTGGTTTCGTTAGGTGCCTCCAATTAAGTTGTGGAGAGAGCTCCAACCTAGTTTGTAAAGGTTCGGTCGCCGCCTTCAAGGGCACCAATAGTGGAATCACGACATCTCGCATTGTGTGAGGGCGTGAGGAGAATATGGTGGCCCTAGTGGCTTCTTGGGGAGCATTGTGCCTCCACACCGCTCCAACGGAGACGTACTTCCCCTCAAAAGGAAGGAACTTCGATAACACATCCTCGTCTTCACCGGCTCCACTTTTGGTCATCTCATCCCTTTACTTTTGCAAGCTTACTTGTGTTACTTTCCTTGCTTGCTTGTGTGCTTGTGTGTGTTGCATCATATAGGTTGCTCACCTAGTTGCATATCTAGACAACCTACTTTGATGCAAAGTTTAATTTGGTAAAGAAAAGCTAAAAGTTGTTAGTTGCCTATTCACTCCCCCACTAGTCAACTATATCGATCCTTTCATCGTCCAACCCTCTTCTTCGTTTTCTTCTCCTAGATAGATTTGATTCCAGGCCTTGATCTTAGGCATCTTCTGTCTCTGATCGCCGCGTCAACAACATTTTTTTGCTCTGATGGTGCTTTAGAGGTCCAGAGGCAACATCTAGTTTTGATCACAGAGCGCTGCTGACGACCGCGGGAGGAAGGCAATGTCACAAGGACCAATTTGTTCTTTAAGACTTATAAGAGTTGGTCGACTTTAGTATATGGCCTTTGGCCTTTCCAGAGAAGTTGAGAGCTCGGCAGCTATGACAGAACAAATCAAGTTCATACCCATTTCAAGAGAGTATGTATGGTCGACTTTATATCATTAATATTTTGCGGATATGGCAATTGGCGTTTCCCATATCTTGGGTCCTCAAATATGTCTAGTATATACATTGTCTGTAGACAAAATTACTTAAATATAATTTTTGAAGAGCCTACATGATGCATGGCCATTTCTTATTGGCTTCGCTTTTCAAAATGGTATTTCCCCATTTTTTGTTACTTTTTGTAATTGGGATTAGGTAATGATTATATTTTAGATTTAGTGATTTTATTATCAACGTGCATGGTAAGCTAATGATTAATGCAAACAAAGAGCATACTAAAATATAAAACTTTGGGCCAACGGTCCCATGATTTGTCCATTTTCTTTCTGTTTGCTTTATGTTTTGGTCGATTTGTCATATTATCCCTACAACGCAGACGGTAACACTCTCTATTACCAAGTAGCTTAATCCTTTCTTAATTTTAACAAATTTCCATAGCGTTTAAATGAACATACAACTATCCTCATCGTATCCACTTTGCTCTCCATGCAACCTAGGACTAACAGAATTGCACTTCCTTTACAAGGGAAAAGAATTGCACATTTGCTAATGACTACAATTGTAATGTAATGTGTCACTTTTGTGGCTTAGATTTCAGGAAAACCCAGACAACTGAAATTAGTTAAAAATATATACTTTCTCCATTCCAAAGTATTAGGCATATAATTTTTTTCGCGAAGTCAATCATTATGAAATTTGATAAGTTCATAGGACAAACTAGGAATATCTTAAATACTAAATTAATAAAATATAAAAATATATTTCATGCAATCTAATGATACTGATTTCGTATTCTCGATGTTGATATTTAAAGCAAACAAAAGATTAAAAAGATTGACATTTGTA